>NC_058029.1:1702732-2002732 GCF_019176455.1 Solea senegalensis
GTCTGGAAAATGTTCTCCTATAGATAATTTCAGAGGAGCAAACTGGATTTATAAAGGGACGTCAGCTTTTTTGTTAAACATCATCTATTTCAAGTAGCTGTTTCTATTGATGCTGAAAAGGCATTCGATAGGGTTGACTGAGACTACCTGCTTGCTGTACTGTGTACATTTGGGTTTGGGAATGGTTTTATCTCATGGATACGTCTTCTTTATACATCTCCACAAGCCAGTATTTTCACCAATGGCATTCAGTCGAGGTATTTTACTTGGCAGAGGTGTCCTTTATCTCCCCCACTTTTTGCTCTCGCTATAGAGTCTTTGTCAATACATGGGAGGTCTTCCTCTATTGTTACTGGGATATCGCGATTAGGAATGGAATTGAAATTGTCCCTTGATGCTGATGATTTGCTGTTATACTGTATGTCTCTGACCCTGGCCCATCATTACCAGCAATTTGACCCTTTCTACATAAATGTGTTTTTTTTTAATACTGGTTAATACTAGGTTAATACTGCTAAAAGTGACTGTTCTCCTGTCAATGCCTCAGCATTACAACTACATCAAGCTGACGTCCCTTTCAGATTGAGCCCCTCTGGCTTTAGATATTTAGAGATCAGTGTAACTAGATCATTAACCACTCTTTCATCTGCTAATTCATAGCTCAAATCATCTGACCTGCAACGATGGAAGATAAGATTTGCCTTTATCACTTATAGGAAGAATGAATCCAGTTAAAATGAAGTTAAAAGAAAACAGTCCTGAAGTCTTGCGTTGATCTAGGAAATGTCTGAAATCTCTGGTGTATTTTGTGACAGCAGTGACACACGTGGTGATGGCGAGCGTCACAAACCTTCTTACGTGACTGTGTCAGACATGAAGGTCACGGAGGAAGAACTGAACAAACTGATTCCACTGAAAACAACAAACCACACTGAGGAGGTACTATTGTAGTGGAAAACCACACCAAACCATGTAGAGTCTGCTCCGGTCAACGGTGTCAAATGCAGCACTGACATTACTAATGAGACTAGACATTATTAGTCACTAACTTTAACTAGTGCTATGATGTCATCGGAAACCATTGATTAGTAACTGTCTTTTCTAAGATTTTAGAAACAGAGGGAAGATTAGATATAGGTCATACTTGAATTGAAGTCCCTCCCCCCCGTTTACTGGTCAGTCCACATTCCAACCCTCACCTATGGTTGTGACTGAGACTGAAGGTGTCATTCATACAGGTTTAGATGTTTAGATGGTGGAGAGTCCAGAGCACACGGGGAGAACACACACCTTCTTACTGTGAGGTTACGGACAGCAAATGAAGATTGTTCACATGATCCTTGTTACGTTTTATATTCTCGAAATATATGAACAAATGAATGAATGAATGATTAAATTTGATCTTATGGATTGTAAATGTACACACCCTCCTCCCCGACGGTCAGAGACCCTCCCACCACAGTCACCACTACACCATCGTGCCACCAGCTGTTTGTTGTTGTGTGTTTCAGGCCAAACTTCTCTTTTCTTTCTCTGTATTTGTGGATCTTTTTCTGACTCATTCTTTGTTAGACATGAAACGTGGACTTCACTCTCACATGCTGATAAGTGTATCTGAGTGGACTTTAGCTGGGATCAGATTCCTCACACTGATGATTGGTTGGATCATCACTGTGTGGCTTTTCAGCAGTTTTCCTTTGGAGCTAATGTTTTGATCTGTGTGAGGGTTCAGTTGTTTTGAAGGAGCTGCCTGGGATGTGTACACCACTGGAACCAGCTTGACACATCAATGCTGAAGACAATGCTGCCGGCAGGAACACGAGTGCAGCCATTTAACAAAAGCTTCACCTAATACAGTCGAAATCATCTGTCATTTCTACCACGAGAGGTCTTTAAAAGAAAAACGAATGACTTCGTGAAGTGGAATATTAGGAATTGTCCAGGAAAGAGTTGATGATCCATGACAAGAACAAAAGAAAAGCAAAATCACTCTGATGGTTCATAATTACAGCTGTCTTTACTGTAGCATACAAATGTGGCTGTGCAATTGCTATGTGCTTTACGGTAGACACTGAGACAGTTTCTTTAAACATCAGTATTAATATCACAGAGTTCACCGTCGCTGTAACTCTGACGATCACTTCCTTTATTATATATAAGAATAAAATCTGCCGTCCACATCACAGGTTCATGCTTTGTTTGCATTTGTGGTGAAATCCTTTTTTCCCTTTACTCTGTTTGTCGTTGTTCTTCAGGAGTCCGGCATCAGAGAGGGTTTATATTCATTTGCACAGGTGCACTTTTCTATTTTTTAATACACCTTTCAGTGTGAAAGCTCTGCATCCCATCATACCTGAGGCCTCAGCTGCTCTTGGTCGTAGCATGAAGGTAATTTAGCCAAACCTTTTGTTTTATTACACTTAGGAAGGTTATATAACCAGTTCCTGAAGATACAATGACCTGGAGGAATGACAACCTTCAGAGACCAAGTTCACAGTTTGTCTTAGTGTCTTTCATTTAGTCTGTTAACTCATCCTTGTGTCCACATACGCGTCCTTCATCAAGTGAAAGTTCTGAAACTACAACAGTATCCTGTATCATCTCCTATGTCACTGTTTTCACTTTGACTGCTGGTTCCCGTCTCCTGGGAAATGTTCCTCATAATGAAACCTGGTGTAGGTGGTGGTGGTGTAGGTGTTGGTGGTGTGGTGGTGTAGGTGTTGGTGGGTAGGTGGTGTAGGTGTTGGGTGTAGGGGTGGTGGTGGTGGTGGGTGGGTGTAGGTGTAGGTGCTGGTGGTGTAGGTGGTGGTGGTGTAGGTGTTGGTGGTGGTGGTGTTGGTGGTGTAGGTGGTGGTGTAGGTGGTGTAGGTGGTGGTGGTTTGCGTCAGGTATTGACACTTGCCTCCAGCCGTTGCCTCCATTGCTGGAAACCAGTCTGACACATAGACGCTCGCTCTGACTGAGAACAAAGAAAAACAGGAAAAACAACTACGTAACAAAAGGTTGACTTAATGAAAGTGTGGCTCCACTTATAACCATAAAGGTATCTGAGCAGACTTTAGCCGGAGGTGAAATAATATTCCCCTCTTCTCCTCTTCTTCTCTTCTCCTCTTCCTTCATTGCTGTTGGTTTTATGTCCGCTATGTCTGCGTTAACTCGTCGTGTGTTTCTTCTTCTTCTTCTTCTTCTTCTTCTGTGTGTTGCGTCATCACTGCCACTCTGTCGGTTATTCGAGGAGTGACTTCAGCCTCAGATGAGTGTGTGGATGATCATTGTGATGCTCTCTCAGATCCATGTCTGACTCATGTCCTATGCTCTTCTGAGATTCTGCAGTTTCATGTATTACAGTTGACCATTTCTACACAGTAATGTGAACATGTCATTCATTCATTCATTGTCTACCACTTCATCCTGCACATGAGCGTCACATGGCCGCTGGAGCCGCTGACACAGAGTGAAAGTTGCTCAGAACGTCTGCTTGGTTCACAGCGGTGTGAATGAACCAAAGACGAAAACTCATAGTTGGCTTCAAGTGAACCAAACGCAGGACGTGGACTACAAAGCATAGCATTGTGGGTAAACGCAACCAAAACATACGCGTGTGGAGAACGATAGCCGGGAGAAATGTGTGAGTGTATCTGTGTCGTATGTTCACATAAAACCAGAGGATCTGATGTGGAGGAAACATTCACCAACACATGAGACACTTTTCCTCTTCATTGTTTGTCTCGTCGTCTCCTTCAGTCATTCTTGATGCAGCGCCGCCTCAGGCGAGGAGAGGAACACATTATTCAAAAGGTTTGGTTTGTTTCACTAAAGTGTGAAAGTGTGAAAGCGGCTGAATGTTGAACCTCCAACTGAACCCAGTCCAGTGGAGACTGTTAGGTGTGAAAATGACCTGAAGGTCAGAACTTCACACCGTAATCCCCTCTGATCACTGTTATGCCTTGAACCGTGCAGCAGATTAGATTACACATATTATTCACTAAAGTGAGCCACACCCTCCCTCTCATGCCTGTCATTAACAGCCTGAACATGCCCTGGAATAACACGGAGAACTCCTGCAGCCCTTGGTCACAGGGGCTACAACCACCATGGATTTCCAGAGAGGGAGGATATCGGAGCCCCACCTACTCGGGGGTGGAGTCGGATACAGAAAGTAGCAGCACAGAGAGTGAGAGGGTAAGTGGGTGAAGCTGGTGATGTCTTTCACACCACATGAATTCAGCAAAGTAATAATCTAACAATCATTTCTGTGTCATTGAAACACAAGCAGAAACTACAGGAAAACATGGATGAAGTAGCATAATATTCATTTAAAGGCGACATAGAATGCTTGTATCACACATATATGTTAGTTATGGAGGTCTACTTACATATATTAACTTGTTTTCACGGTCACACATATATGTTAGTTATGGAGGTCTACTTACATATATTAACTTGTTTTCATGGTCACATATATATGTTAGTTATGGAGGTCTACTTACATATATTAACTTGTTTTCATGGTCACATATATGTTAGTTATGGAGGTCTACTTACATATATTAACTTGTTTTCATGGTCACATATATGTGTTAGTTATGGAGGTCTACTTACATATATTAACTTGTTTTCATGGTCACATATATGTTAGTTATGGAGGTCTACTTACATATATTAACTTGTTTTCATGGTCACATATATGTTAGTTATGGAGGTCTACTTACATATATTAACTTGTTTTCATGGTCACACATATATGTTAGTTATGGAGGTCTACTTACATATATTAACTTGTTTTGGTCACATATGTTAGTTATGGAGGTCTACTTACATATATTAACTTGTTTTCATGGTCACATATATATGTTAGTTATGGAGGTCTACTTACATATATTAACTTGTTTTCATGGTCACATATATATGTTAGTTATGGAGGTCTACTTACATTACATTACATTACATTACATGTCATTTAGCAGACGCTTTTATCCAAAGCGACTTACAATGGAATCAAGTACAATTAGCCAGGGGTGGAATCGAACTTGCGACCATGATGTCTTTGGTACACAAGGTAGGGTCTTAACCACTGAGCCACTCCACCCCCTACATATATTAACTTGTTTTCATGGTCACATATATGTTATTTATGGAGGTCTACTTACATATATTAACTTGTTTTCATGGTCACATATATGTTAGTTATGGAGGTCTACTTACATATATTAACTTGTTTTCATGGTCACACATATATTTAGTTATGGAGGTCTACTTACATATATTAACTTGTTTTCATGGTCACACATATATGTTAGTTATGGAGGTCTACTTACATATATTAACTTGTTTTCATGATCACATATATGTTAGTTATGGAGGTCTACTTACATATATTAACTTGTTTTCATGGTCACACATATATGTTAGTTATGGAGGTCTACTATACATGTTAGTTATGGAGGTCTACTTACATATATTAACTTGTTTTCATGGTCACACATATATGTTAGTTATGGAGGTCTACTTACATATATTAACTTGTCTTCATGGTCACATATATATTAGTTATGGAGGTCTACTTACATATATTAACTTGTTTTCATGGTTAAAAACCTCCTAATCGCTGCAAACGAGCCGTTTAAAATATCTCCTCACTGACGCTCTCGTCAGCCGCGCTGTTTCAGACCAAAACCACACCCCCAGAACGTGGACTGTGTTGTGATTGGCCAGCCAACGAGAGCTTTCCAAAGAGAGTAGTTCTTCTTCTTCTGCGGTTGAATGTACGCAACCGGATGTGCCCGGACTAGTGCCCACACCAGGAGGCGCTACGGTGGTGAGAGGAGTGGTGAGGATTTCTGATGACGACATCAAATTAAGGAAGTGCCGATCCGCTTCGCACAGCCCAGGAAAACAATACAACACTATTTTCTCAGCAGTGGCTGAAGTGTTGTTCTGAAACGTTAGGGTTTCATAAACGAGGTCATGACGCAGATACACACTCAAACGCAGCGTTAATTGGAGCTTCCGGTCTGTGTCGCCTTTAAATAATGTTTTTTTCACAAAAAAGTATTTAGTGCGACTTACTTTTACACCTGATCTATGTCATGGCTCTGGCTCGATTTATTATATACACACACGTTGTATGAGTTCAACTCATTGACAGTTTACTCATATAAGTATACCAACTTTCAGTGTCATCATTCCAATGATCACAGAATCTGCTGCTGGTGACCTGACACTTTTGAACAGTTCTGTACAAATATAAAAATCTCTTTTATTTAAATCAGTGATTCACACCAGATAACTTCCTCAAAATGAACAGTAATAAACAGGTCCAGATTTCCAGAACCACCTCCTCCAGTCACATTACACCTGTCCTGATCAACAACCTGGCAACAACATAATGTATTATTATGTTTTTCTGTTTTGACTGTTTTGCTCTTCTTTGATTTTTATCTTGTCTTTTGTTGACCTTGAGTAACCTTTATTTGAAGTTGCCTTTAATTATAATTATGTATTATTATTATTGTTGTTATCATTATTAACATTATTATTGTCATCATCATTATATTATTATTATTATTATTATTATTATTAACATTATTATGATAATCATCATCATCATCATTATTATTATTATTATTATCATCATCATCATCATTATCATTATCATCATCATCATCATCATCATCATTATTATCATCATCGTCATTATTATCCTCATTATTATTTATATTATCATCATCATCATCATCATTATTATTTTTATTATCATCATCATTATTATTTTATTATCATCATCATCATCATCATTATTATTATTATCATCATCGTCATTATTATTATTATTATCATCATCGTCATTATTATTATTAATAATAATAATATCATCATCATTATATCATCATCATTATTATTATTATTATTATTATCATCATTATTATTTGATATCTAGAATGAGATGTTCGGTGTGCTGTGGCGTTCATCTGACTTGCTCCATTGTTCTTGTTTCTTTCAGTCTTCCAGTAGAAAGCTGGACGTGGGCTCAGTGAGGGTCCAGACTTTGACCTCAACGCTCCAACAGCGATTTACAGAGATCGATCAACAGAAGGAGGAACTTCAGATTGAGGTGAACATAATCAACAGGATGAAATGAACACAACAACATTCATGTGAAATGGCATGATAATAAATTAGAGGTCAAATAGTTAATTGATTAATCAAGTCAATGGATGAAAAAGTTAATACTCTACATGAATGGATTAAATGGATAAATGTACGTGTTTTTTTTGCATCATGCAAGTTATGATATAATTGTATATTTCTGACTTAATGTCAGAAAAATGCAGTTTTTAATCTCCATGCCACGTCATGATAAAGGAATGCATATCTCTGACGTGCTCAAGCTCTGGCCAGTGTGATCCAGCTTTAGTTGTGTTTTTTGCCGTCTAGCTGCAGCTGGAGAATGCTTTGCTGCAGGGCGAGCTGCAGACAGAGAAGAAGCAGCTGGACAGACACATACAGAAGCTGCAGGCTCTACAGCAGGAGGTTAGACGGAAAGAAAAGCAAAGACATACCAGCAGACAAAAGGTAACATGTAACTCACTCCTGTTACATACAGTATATATATAAATGTGCGTGTGTATATATATATATATATATATATATATATATATATATGTATCATATCATGCTCACTATGGGGATATCAGAGAGGTGGAGCATGTGTTAGTTTGGTTGAATTTTTTTGGTTGTAAAAATGTGAAAACCTGCCTCTGCTGATTTAGATGGAAAGTCTTTATTACATTTGAATAATATAGGTTTTCTACTTTTGGGTTCTATTGCATTTTGCATCATGTTCAGCTGTTCTGAGGCTTTTCTATAATCAATATTATATATAATTCAATAATCAGTTCATTTTATTGGCACCTTCACAATTATTATTATTATTATTATTGTTGTTGTTGTTGTTGTTGTTGTTATTAATAAAATGTCCCTCAGTCACGTCATCATTCTGTCACTCGTGTTAAACTCACACTTCAAGACTCTGCTGTGTGTGATTGCACAGTGAAATATATAGACATTGATCTTGTTGTGCTTTTGATGACTGTACTCACCTGTTCTCACCACTGCAGGAGCTGGAGAGTCTGGAGAGGGAGAGTCGCAGGGTGCAGGAGCTCAGGCGGAGCTGTGAGGAGAAGGAGAAGCTGATCCCCAGTCAGTCAGAGAGCCGCAGAGAACAGCTGATCCTGCAGCTGCAGCAGGTGAGTGACGTCCACCAATCAAACATACAGCTGCATGTACTTAGGAGTTGTGAATGGCTATGAAAGAGGAATGAATGGGTGAATGGCATAACTGTAGTGTACAGCAGCTTTGAGTGGGCTTTATAAATACAAACCATTGACCATTGTTTTTTCTCACTTTAATGCTCTTATCAACATAGAAAAGTGGATGTGCTTGCTTTATGCATATTCGGACTCATTCCTCTTATTGTGAGAGCTGCACAGTAATAAGAGAGGCTGTGTATCACCTGCAGCGTGTGAATAAAGAGAGTACTGAGCTTGGCCCCCCGTGGTCAAGTGGAAAGGGAACTTGACTTGTAACCAGAGGGTCGCCGAACCCCGCCTCTCTTTTCTATGTCAGATGAGATTGGCTCAGTTCCCCCGCGACCCTCATGTGGAGGATAAAGTGATAGAAGACGGATGGAAGGAAAGACATTTTGAAATGCAAACAAACAGCTTTTAAATGACAGATTAGATGCAACACTTGTTCTGTTTGATTCAGGACAAAGAGGCCATGGAATTGGCTGTTCGGGCTTTTGAGGACTGGGAGTTTCACTTCCTGGAGCAAGAGAGCTGCATTGATGAGGAGGACAATGCAGAGGAGGGAGAACATGAGGGGGAATTAGAAAAGGAAATCGTTTGTCAACAACATGTGGTCACCACAACACAGGTAAACAAAAACTACGATGTCATGTTGTGTCAGCATCTGCCCGACTGACAGAGATGATTCTGGATCATAATGTAATAATAAACTAAATGTTACAGTTTTTGCCTTTCACCCATTCACACTCATTCCGTCACACATGTATGTGCCGCATGTTTTTCTGTCGTTCACACGCTGCTGCACAGCCTTCAGTGTCTTCAGCCTTCGACACAGTAGACCACCTGATCCTTTTAGATTGAGCTCTCTGGCACAGCCTGCTGGAGAACCTGAGGACTGCAGGTTCAACACCCCCTTTTAGCTTATGTCCCCTTTTTATCTTGTCTTACATTTCTATTTTATAGTTTTCTATTTTGGTTTGGCTATTGATGCTTTCTCTTTGAGCATATTTAAAAATATAAATATTTTATTCTGTTTTCGATAGTTTATATTATATGGGATCTCTGAGCAGCAGTGGGCCCCAGAGGTAAATGGATATGCCCCAGCTGTGGGTTAAATGCCTTGTGGGCATAGGGAGAAACTCTAACAGGAAGCCATTAGACTCCGCCCTGCTTCTTATTAACTGACGTGTGTCTCTGTAGCTCTGCATTAACTCACACCAAAGTGTGTGAATGTTCATTAAAGCATTTTGACCATTTTAAGAAAACATTTACAGTGTGGAGGAAAAAGCATGCGATGTCCACACTGATGTAAACGATGTTGTGCCTTGTTGTCCAGGAGCGAGTCCAGCAGCTGGAGAGACAGTTGAAGGAGGTGGAGAGAGAGAATGAGAGAGAGCTGAATGCCTGGAGGAGAGAGAAGAGGGAACTCCTCCACAAAACCCAAACAGTAAGAGGGAAAAAGTCCAACTTTACTGAATACGTTTACACTTTCTCTCACCTCTGTGCTTAAGACCGGTAACCACCTGCGTGAAAGACATCATGGTCACAATGGTCGCGAGTTCGACTCCACCCCTGGCTGATTGTACTCAATTCCATTGTAAGTCGCTTTGGATAAAAGCGTCTGCTAAATGACATGTCAGCTGTTTCAACTCATCAAAGTCATTTAGATTTTCAGTGGAAAAACGTTATTGAACAACATAGTTGAGTATTTAACATCCAGACTCAGTCACGTTAGACCTTTGACCTTTTGACTGGTGACTGGAAAAACCAAGCTTCAAATCAGTGTTGCTCAGGAAGTGTGAGACGCCAACTGTTGCTATGGTTCAACAAGTGTAGAAATGAAAGGTAGTAACACTGATGCCAAGAGTGATCTGTGTTTAACATGGAAAAGACTCACTGTGTAACACAACGTTCTCAACCACCATTTCTCCTTTGATTTGGTGTGTGTGTGCAAATAAAACAAATTCTCGTTTGAAATGTTTATTGTGAAACATTTGATTCAACAAGGACATTTTCTGTGCTTTAATAAACAAAAAAACAACATAAACAAAGTCCAGCATACGTATACGGCTCGACTCGCCCCGCCGCCGCACGCTTAAGCTGCGTTTCCACTGACATATTATTTTACTGTTTTTATAGTCAAATGTAACTGTGTGATGACACAGAAATCAAATGTCTAAAATGTCAACGTTAGCCGTTTATTTAGGGACAGCACTGCTGAGCACGACCAGCAGGTGGCATCACAAACCCTGCTGCTGTGACTCTGAGAGAGAGAGAGAGCTTCTTTAATCCTGGAGGGAGAGAGAGAGAGAGAGAGAGGAGAGGGAGGAGTAAATAATGGGAGGGAGTAAGCTGCATTTGTGAGTGTGTGAACATGTGAGAATGTGTGTATGTGTGTGTGAGAGAAGACAAGCTCCTCGCAGCAGTGGTAAGATAATGGACTTGAATGGATTTTATTTTTCACATTTGTTTGTTTCATCTGATAAACCGAAGAAGACGATCTAGGATTTAGGTCGGGGAGGACTGAAGGGCGTGGCAGTACAGAGGGCCAGACAGTAGCATGTGCTTTACTTGTGACATGTGTGCTAAACTGAAACGGCAGAAGCTCCTTATTCACTCAAGCAAGTTCATCTGCTGACAGCTGCTGTCGACTGACAATGTGTTTCAGACCTCAGAGAAACCGGTTCACTGTGAGAGAGACAGCTGAGGGGGGAGGGAAGAGAGAGAGACATGGTTTTTAACTTCTTCTCACCCGTTTTCATTCTGTCACCATGTTTTACAGACGCTGTCAGTGTCGTGTGGATTTCACATTACTGTATTTCATATGGAAATGAATGTGCTTGAACAGGTTCACAAAGACAAGAAGCCGTTCACCGATTGGTCGAACATCACCAGCTCCGCCCCCTGCATGATGTCACTCTCCCCTCTTTCTGTTCACACACCCCCTCAGGTATAACATGAATACACTTTTTATATCAAACACAATGATTTCAACATTGAAGATTTACTATAAAGTGATATTTGTTTGTTCATTTAAAAATCTGAACGATTGCGGATTGATTTTATTTAATAATTTACAAGACAAGAAAGTTGATATTTTCAGTTTGATTTGTTATATCATGAATACTATTACTGTGACTCTTATTTTGTAGGAGCCATGCAAAGAATCTACCAGTTTGCCGAGACGACGGAGTTCACATCGCAGCAACAGACACAGTGACAGGCCGGTCTCAGCACAGGGTGAGTCATTGCTCACTGTTCTCTCTCTCTACATCTGTGTCCTCATTGTCCAACTGTGTCCTCATTGTCCAACTGTGTCCTCATTGTCCAACTGTGTCCTCATTGTCCAACTGTGTGCTCAGTTCCCTCCTTCAGTCAAATCAAAGGCGTGTCAGGAGAGTGTTTACCTGGACAGACTGGATGAGCCAGAGAAGCACTTGTGTACTTAAGGCTGAAATCTGCTCAGCATGAGACAACTGTACATGAATAAGTGAATCAATGAATAAGTGACAGTTACTGAATATACAGATATTACTAGTCACATGAACTTTATGTTATTCAATTCAATTCAATTTTATTTGTATAGCGCCAAATCATAACATACATTATCTCAAGGCTCTGTACTTAGACAACATCAAATACAAATGAAGAATTTAAAGTGAGAACGTTTTTGTTTGTGCAGCTGATTTCATCCATTGAGTTCATTATTTATGTAGTTTTGGTTTTAGTCAAAAGAAGCAAATAATTAGGTTTTTAATTGGAGGTTTTAGTGATAAGTTATTAGACTTTTTTATTGAACCTGAACAAAGGATGTGAAACACTTCAGAGTGTAGTGACATCATAGATGGAGTCAATGGACCTTTGTTTAAATTGAAAAAAATCACATTAAAATATGAAGCAGTCTTTTTGTTAAGTGGCTGAAGTCCTGTCAGTCTGTGTCCCCGTGTCCGTGTCCCCACTCTGACAACTATGTCTTCGTCCCCGTGTCTGTGTCAGTACGTCAGTTTTGCCTGAATGCCTTTGATGCTTTGGTGTCTCTCAGGTTTGGTGAGACCACCTTCAGACGGTCAGAAGCCCGTGGCCCTTGCGTCCCCCATTTCCTCCAAAAGACTCAGCAATGTATACAGTGGTGGACAAAGACCTGGGTCTGTCCTCAGTCCGTCCAACAGTGCAACAAACTCTCGTGCTGTCAGGTCAGTAACTCAAGGATTAAGTTTAGATGAATAATGTATATATATGTATATATATATATATATATATATATATATATATATATATATATATATATATATATATATATATATACACATATATATATATATATACATACAGTATGTAGATTAAGTTCATCCTTTGCGTTGATGTCAGCTGTGCGTCTCTCGTCACTTTCATGAGGTAGTCACATGGAATGGTTTCCCAACAGTCTTGAAGGAGTTCCCAGAGGTTCCGAGCACTTGTCGACTGCTTTGACTTAACTCTGTGGTCCATCTCGTCCCAGAGTGTAGATCTGGTGATTGTGGTCATGTGACGCAGCAGCACTCGCTGTGTTTGGGGTCATTTTCATAAAAACAAATGATGGTGTGGAGCACTGTTGCCTTGCAGCATTAACACCTGGGTTTGCAACTAGGGCTCTTGTTCCTGGAGTTTGGATGTGTGTGTTTTCTAGTTTCCTCCCACAGTCCAAAAACATGCAGAGGTTAATTGTTCACTCTAAATTGACTGAATGTGAAGGTAAATGGTTGTTTGTGTGTAAACCTTGCAATAGACTGACCCCACGTCAGCTGGTAAATCAAAGGATTCATTGAAAGTAATTGTTAGTTTCAGCCCTAAATTATTTAGGATTATTTTATCCTGACTTAGTCCTTTGCATGAATGTCAAACCAGGATGAGAAGTACTACTTTTCCTTGCTGAGGAGAAACATTTGAAATAATCCTGATTATGATTTTTTGCAGCCCTACTGGGTTAGGATTAACCCAGCTGCTAAAACAGTCATTGGCTTCATTTAGCTTGAGTTTGTCGTGCAGATTGGGAATTTTATCAAGACTCTGTTCACCTTGAGTTAGTGACACAAAGACATTAACAGCAGATCATTAAAGTTAGCATTGGTAGAGCAGACCGGTCAATTAGATAAATAACCTACAGCCAGTGCTCAGCCCGGTGGTGGCAGCAGCTGCTACTGAACCATGGCCCCATCAGTAGCATCATGTTATACGATCAGTAATTCACCTCCTGATTGTTTCAAACAACAAAGGTAAAGTGATCCTGAATCCTCCTGAATCAAACCTTTGATGAAACTCCAGCTGCAGACTGGGACCTGTTTAGAAAGCAGACTCAGTGCCATGAACACATTGAGGATACAGCTAAAATAAAATTTGAACCACTGGCTCTTCAACTCCTTGTAGTTGTCGTTTATCAACAGTCTCTGCTCAGTCTGAAAAGTGTCTGCTTTTTTAACATGGCATAGTGTCCCCTTTAAAAAACTTACACTGATAGTTTGTTGGTATAAGTTCATGTTAAAGTGTGATCTACACCGTGACTCTGCTGCTAAAGTGATGATTATAACTCTTCCTCCCACAGTCCATGTCTGCTGGAGCTTGTGGAGATGGAGAAGAAACTGAGAGAAGCTAAGGCAGAGAGAGAGAGGCTGCTCAGAGAGAGGGTGAGTCACCTGATGAAGGAGAGCACTGATGTTCATACTGGAGAGGATGATAGAACCAGCATTTGATTTCATGGAGGCAATCAGAGAGCAGTCGGTGGGGGGTGGAGCTGGGTGTCATTGGAATAGCAGTGGTAGATAAAACCCTGGGGTAAAAAACACTGGAGGCGACTGGAAATGAGAGTGAGACATTTGAGTTGGGTGAACTGAGTGGGACCAGGATGCTGAGACTGAAGGATGCTGTGACTGAAGGATGCTGAGACTGAAGGATGCTGAGACTGAAGGATGCTGAGACTGAAGGATGCTGTGACTGAAGGATGCTGTGACTGAAGGATGCTGACTGACTTGCTGTGACTGAAGGATGCTGTGACTGAAGGATGACTGACTGCTGAGGTGCTGTGACTGTGACTGAAGATGCTGTGACTGAAGGATGCTGTGACTGTGAATGATGCTGTGACTGAAGGATGCTGTGAATGAAGGATGCTGAGACTGAAGGATGCTGTGACTGAAAAGGATGCTGAGACTGAAGGATGCTGGATGCTGAGACTGAAGGATGCTGTGAATGAAGGATGCTGAGACTGAAGGATGCTGTGACTGAAGGATGCTGCTGAAAGGATGCTGTGACTGAAGGATGCTGTGACTGAAGGATGCTGAGACTGAAGGATGCTGTGACTGAAGGATGCTGAGACTGAAGGATGCTGTGACTGAAGGATGCTGTGACTGGATGCTGAGACTGATGCTGTGAATGAAGGATGTGACTGAATGAAGGATGCTGTGAATGAAGGATGCTGTGACTGAAGGATGCTGAGACTGAAGGATGCTGAGAGAGAGTGTGTGAAAGTCAGCTGTGCTATGGAACACCAGACTGCAATAGTTCATAAAGGTTGTTATAACATGAACATGAACCTGAGACACAACAGTTTTTTCAAGGATGTGAGAGATAAACAGTTAGTTATAGCATTTAAAAGAGAAGTCATACAGTTCTATGGTTAATGTGCACACCCAGGAAGAGCAGTGGCTGTTGCTGGAGGAGAGGAGGCAGAAAGAGCCAATCTCTTCCATAGCAGAAACCCCACAAAGAGCAGAACCAGAACCAAAGGTCCAGGACAGATCTCCTCTAAAGTCCCAAGAGGTATGTATTGATGATAAAACCATAACATTTGCCTCAGTGCCCTCAAAACAGATTTTTAAAGCTGTGACTGATAAGGTTGTGTTTGGTAAATGTTAAAGGGGACATATTATGCAAAATCAACTTTTTTAACAAAGACTCAGTCATTTTTTCGTGGTCCCCCTTAGACTTAGACTTAGACTTCCTTTTATTGTCATTGCACAGAAAACACAGCAGTGAAAGCTGGCAACGAAATTTCGTATATATATATATATATGTATATATATATATATATATATATATATATATATATATATATATATATATAAAAATTTCGGATAAAAACCAACAACACAGCATTGAATTTTGAGGTAGATTACTGTATACTTAATAAATAAATAATAAGTAAAATTAATAAGTGTGTATGTATATAAATATACATATATATAAAGGTAGTGCAAAAAACAGGAAAGAAATCTGTAAGCAAACAATATGAAAAAAATAACAGTTAAATATTGTGCAGATAGTGTCGGGAGGGGGGGGGGTTGTTATTCGGGTTAGGGTACCGGTGCTCAGGGAGATGACACTTGAGGTATTGTTACCCACACGGACAGACTGGGTTCTGTCGGTGAGGAAGTCCAGCAGCCAGTTGCACAAGGGGGTGTTGAGGCCCAGGGGGCCCAATTTTGGCACCGGCTCTACTCGCCTCGCCACGACACGACACGGCACGATTAGGTTGCATCTCCACTACAAAAAAGTACCTACTTAACGTGGGCGGAGTCATCACTGCACGGCTGAGTGAAACTGCGGTGACTTGTTTTATACGCGACACACACACAAGTGACTCGTGACTTTACAGCACACTTCTGTAGTTGTTGGAGATTAACCCACGTTTTTAGGATTAAGTAGTTTTAATTTCTCTACACTGTACGGTTAGATTTCTGTCGTCTCTGGAGTACAGCCTCCTACTCCACAGACTACAGCGGCAGCAGTCTGTGGCTCGCACCACTCCACTTTAAAAGACTCTTGTTGAATATAGAAGTTTCCCTGGTAGTTGTTGGAGATTAACCCACATTGTTAGGATTGTTAAGTAGTTTTAAGTGATCTACAGTTCGACTCTGTTTGGCTTGATTTGTGTGTGGGACGTCTCTTCCTGTGACGGGACTCAGCGGCCGGCAGTCTGACCAATCATCGCATAGTACCTGCTTTTAAGCACGCTTGGAACCTCGTCTGAACAGGTACTAAAAATAGTACCTGGTACCAGGTACTAGGCTAGTGGAAACGCTACTTAAACCGTGCCGTGGCGAGGAGAGTAGAGCTGGTGGAAATGTGCCATTTGTGTACCAGGTCCTGGGGGATGATCGTGTTGAATGCTGAGCTGAAGTCCAGAAACAGCATCCGCACGTGGGTTTTCTTGTCCTCCAGGTGCTCCAGGCCCAGGTGGAGAGCAGTGGAGATGGCATCCTCAGTGGAGCGGTTAGGTTGGTACGCACACTGGAGCGGGTCGAATGATGGGGGCAGTATGGAAATGATATGGTCCTCCAGCACCCGCTCGAAACACTTCATGATGGTCATTGAGGCATGTGATGGTTGGTTTCTTGGGCACTGGGATGATCGTGGCAGACTTAAAGCACGGGGGGACAACGGCCTGGATCAGTGACGTGTTGAAAAATCTGTGAGCACGTGGGCCAGCTGGTCTGCGCACTCCTTGATCAGCCGTCCTGGGATCAGGGCCTGATGCTTTCCGTGTGTTAACTTTTCTCAGGGCTCTCCGTACAGCAGTGGTTTCGAGCCTGAGTGCCTGTTCATCGAGGTGGGGGGTGACTTTCCTTGCAGGGGTGTTATTCAGAGCTTCAAATCTCCCAAAGAAGTTGTTGAGCTCATTGAGGAAGCTGATGTCATCTCGGTAGGGTGAGGCTGTGGCTTTGTAGTCTGTGATGGTCTTGATGCCCTGCCACAGTTGTCTGGTGTTGCTGGGGTCATGGAAGAAACCTTGGATCTTCTGACTGTGGACACGTTTTGCTGCCTTGATGGCCCAGTTCAGAGTGCCACCGCATCACCAGAATTGAAGGCAGCATTACGCTCCCTCAGTCTTGTGCGCACCTCCTTAGTCATCCAAGGTTTCTGGTTGGCCCGTTTGACTATTGTCTTTGCTACTGTGACCTCCTCCATGCACCACTGAATGTAGCAGGTCAGAGATGCAGCATACTCCTCCACATCTGTATGTTGATTGTCTGTTGCAGCCTCTCTGAACATGTCCCACTCGGTGCATTCAAAACAGTCCTGTAGTGCAGACATAGCTCCCTCAGGCCACACTCTCACCTTCTTCACAGCAGGCTTTTCTCTGGTGACCAGGGGCTGATATGCTGGAATTAGCATGACAGAGAGATGGTCACCTTTTGGTGACCATCGAGAGTGCAGGCGAGGGAGGAAGAGCGCTATTATGTCAACGCGGAGGGACGTAGTGTGCTGTTGGTGGCTGCACAGTGGAGCACAGTGTTTTACAGAGGATTTTATATATGAAGCTAATGTGACGGATAAAGTCAGCAAACGTGTGTTCGTGTGTTCGCACCACTTCACATCAGTATTTAGTCAGCGACGTACAAACACACACATTGTTAAGAAAAGGTCACATAGAGGTCATAACTGACCATTCTGACACGTCCTGTTGCAGTCTACGTACTACAACGTCTTCCGTGGCGTCCTCTTGTTCAGAGTCGGACTCTGGTTCAAACATATGTGGTTGAACCGTAATGTTTCCTCCACCAGCCATGTTTCTCCCATGGTTCATGTTCAACTGTTGTCATGATAGCGTGGAAGAAGTGGGCGTGTGTTTGCCTGTGTCTCATTTGCATATAAAGGGACCATGCACAAAACCGAGCGTTCTGAAAGGGGCGGGTTTAGCAGGGTTATTGAACTGCTATGGTGCTCCATCCTTATGGTATTTTGACACCAGGGAACTATTTTAACTTGGAGAAATAAGGTACAGTATGTCTCCTTTAAGATAAATGTCTGGTTATTGTAGTCTGTACATTTTAATAAGAATGTCATTTTTAAGTTGATGCAGCAGAGACTGAGTTGTCACCCACAGTCAAATTAAAAACATTCTATCCCATAATACCACTGGAGATTTTGGTTGTTGCTGATGTTTTTATTCTGCCTCTGTTTGGTCTTCTTGAACAGAAATTATGTCATATTATTTGTGCGCTCCATCCCATAATGGTCTCAGTCAAGCAATACTATCAGACCAGACTGAGGGAGTGGGAGTGAGAGTGTGAGAGGCACATGTCAACAACAAGCTTTTATCCATGAACGTTAGTGAACAGCTGGGTTTTCTCAGCAGAATTCACCTGTTAAACTTTTTGTGTGCGCCTTTGGGTTTCTAGTCTTACCACAACTTTGCATCACTAGCTCAGTGTGTGCAGTGCAGGAATGTCACCCGGCAACATGTGATCTAAGCACCAATACTGAGAAACCCAGACACAGTCATGTGGAGCCGAGACACAATGCTGGAAAACAATGGTTTGAATGGACATTTGTTTATGTTTAAAAGTTGCACTCTAGTGTTGAGTCTGTGTCAGTGTCTGTGGAGTACATGTCCATGTTGTTTAATTTTGTCCATGGTGTTTAATTTTGTCCATGTTGTTTAATTTTGTCCGTGTTGTTTAATTTTGTCCATGTTGTTTAATTTTGTCCATGTTGTTTAATTTTGTCCATGTGTTTAATTTTGTTTGATTTTGTCCGTGTTGTTTAATTTTGTCCATTTGTTTGTTTAATTTTGTCCATGTTGTTTAATTTTGTCCATGGTGTTTAATTTTGTCCACGTTGTTTAATTTTGTCCATGGTGTTTAATTTTGTCCATGGTGTTTAATTTTGTCCATGTTGTTTAATTTTGTCCGTGTTGTTTAATTTTGTCGTTGTTTAATTTTGTTTGTTTAATTTTGTCCACGTTGTTTAATTTTGTCCATGTTGTTTAATTTTGTCCATTTTGTTTAATTTTGTCCATGTTGTTTAATTTGTCCGTTGTTTAATTTTGTCCGTGTTGTTTAATTTTGTCCATGTTGTTTAATTTTGTCCACGTTGTTTAATTTTGTCCGTTGTTTAATTTTGTCCATTTAATTTTGTCCATGTTGTTTTAATTTTGTCCACGTTGTTTAATTTTGTCCACGTTGTTTAATTTTGTCCATGTTGTTTAATTTTGTCCCATGTTGTTTAATTTTGTCCACGTTGTTTAATTTTGTCCACGTTGTTTAATTTTGTCCACGTTGTTTAATTTGTCCATGTTGTTTAATTTTGTCCAATTTTGTGTTTAAATTTTGTCCGTTGTTTAATTTTGTCCGTTGTTTAATTTTATCCATTTTGTTTAATTTGTCCATGTTGTTTAATTTTGTCCACGTTGTTTAATTTTGTCCACGTTGTTTTTATCCATTTTGTTTAATTTTGTCCATGTTGTTTAATTTGTCCATGTTGTTTAATTTTGTCCATGTTGTTTAATTTTGTCCACGTTGTTTAATTTTGTCCGTTGTTTAATTTTGTCCATGTTGTTTAATTTTGTCCGTGGTGTTTAATTTTGTCCACGTTGTTTAATTTTATCCATTTTGTTTAATTTTGTCCATGTTGTTTAATTTTGTCCGTTGTTTAATTTTATCCATTTTGTTTAATTTTGTCCATGTTGTTTAATTTTGTCCATGTTGTTTAATTTTGTCCGTTGTTTAATTTTGTAATTTTGTCCATGTTGTTTAATTTGTCCATGTTGTTTAATTTTGTCCACGTTGTTTAATTTTGTCCATGTTGTTTAATTTTGTCCGTGTTGTTTAATTTTGTCTGTGTTGTTTAATTTTGTCCATGTTGTTTAATTTTGTCCACGTTGTTTAATTTTGTCCACGTTGTTTCATTTTAATTGTTGGTGTTTAACTCATAAATCTCAAATAAAGTGACAGATTTAATCAGCACCTGTAGTTGCAGTTAAGACCATTGACTGTCATTTCGCAGACGCTTTTATCCAAAGCGACTTACAATAAGTTTACACAGGTTCCTGGGCAACATATTTATCATTTGTTATTAAGATATTGAAGCATGGAAGTCTTGAAGCATTATTTATTCTGTATTTTCTGTCATTTCTATTATTTAAACTGTTCATGAAATCATGAAATCACTGTCAGCAGCAGACAGCGTGTCACTGAAAGAGTAAAGTTCTAATTCATGTCAATGTACAATGTCCAGTGTCATCTCATCACTGCAGGCTTTGCCTATAACAAGTGTCAATGATATGATATGTAACATGGAGTCTGTCTGTCTGTCTGTCTGTCTGTCTGTCTGTCTGCAGCTGTGCAGCCAGGCCCTTTATCTCTCTCCAAACTTTGACCTTCGGGTCCACGTGGAGTCTTTGGGTCATGGCGTGGCTGGCTGCTCAGACCTGCGGCTGACGTCTCGCCGCTGTGCTGGCTTCCTGACCAAACGAGGGGGGAGGGTCAAGACCTGGAAGAAGCGCTGGTTTTTGTTTGACACGGAGCACAGACGACTCGCTTACTACACAGGTTAGACAGGCTGGAGCAGTAGCATGTGAATGCATGTTAGTATGAATGAGAACCTGTTTACTTCAGTAGGATATTCTCCCTCTCTGTTGCTGAACTGTGTGTGCACCAACCAGCCTGAGATATGGACGGCTCATTATTTTGCTGTTAAGCAGCTTTTTCCTACTCTAAACGGAAGTTTGTAAACCGCTCACTCTTCCAAACCAAAGTCCATTGAAATAATAATTTACAATTTTAATAATAATAATCCTTTTTACACCGTGGTGCACAGGAGTTAGTGATCCACTAAAATCTTTCATTCACATGACTCTTACCCACCAAACCTCCAAAAACAGTTTTACTGTCTCTCGCCATCTAAAAGACTCACGTCACATGTCTCACACACACACACACACAACAGAGACAACACAAGTGAAATGATGTTGGATCTGCTGATCAGAGCGGCGTGGATCTGATCAGGACTCTCTGGTAAATGACATGAAAGTCACAGCTGCAGACGACAGTGAAGGGACGAGGCGGAAGCTTCTTCTTCAGAATGAGACAACACTGCATGTCCAAACAAGCTTGATGCATGTTTACACAATCAGATGATTTCATTTTACGTCCGTGTCAGTGATGGAATCATAGATTCATCTCAGAATCACAACGAATGAAGAAATCTTTCAGTCTTTACTGAAACATGGAACCCATCCTTATCTCACCTTGAACCAGGACACAGAGTTGCAGTCTTTCATGCTTCTCTGTGGTTCTTTTATTAAAAACCCCATAGAGACTGTGTCTGCCCCTCGACCTACTAAAGTAAAAACTAAAGTAAATAAAGTAAATAAACCAATAACAAACAGAAGAGGAGTTAGACATTCTAACTTAGATTAATACCAACAATAAAATAGAGTCAAATAATACCACTTTTAAATGTGGACTATTAAATATAAGGTCTCTCTCCTCAAAATCTGTTTTAATAAATGATCTTATCTCTGACAATTGTATTGATTTATTCTGTGTAACTGAAACTTGGTTACATGAAGACGATTACGTCAGTCTAAATGAATCAACTCCACCCACTCATGCTAATACCCATATTCCTAGAAGCTCAGGCCGAGGAGGAGGAGTAGCAGCCATTTTTAATACTAGATTATTAATCAATCCCAAGCCCAAACCAGGATATTCATCGTTTGAAAGCCTTATTCTTAATCTATCTCATCCTAGTTGTAAATCACAGAAACCAGTTATGATAGTCACAGTTTATCGTCCACCTGCACCTTATCACCCTAACAGACCACTTAGGTCACAAAATACAGGTTTACTTGTGGTTCGCAGAGTCTGTAAGAGTAGAATGGGAGGCAGAGCCTTCAGTTACCAGGCTCCTCCTTTCCTGTGGAACCAGCTTCCAATGACAGTTCGGGAGGCGGAGCCTCTCTCTGTAGTTAAAGTTAAACTTAAAGCTTTCCTTTTTGATAAAGCTTATAGTTAGAGCTGGTTCAGGGAAACCTGGACCATCTCTTAGTTATGCTGCTATAGAACTAAACTGCTGGAGGATTTTCCGGTGGTACACGCACATTCACCCTCTCACACTCAGGATTTGATTACGACTTTTTATATGTCATTAACCTTGTCTCTTTCTCTCCCTAGTTTGTGTCCTTCCTTCTTTCCTTCTCGCTCTCTCTCTCTTTATTCTCATCATGTAGGTTGCAGGATCCAGATCCAGTTTTCGAGGCTGTGCTCATCGTCACCATTATTATTATGTTATAATTAAAAAATCAGTAACTGTATAAACTTGTAACCTGATACAGTTGTTGTGTATCTGCTGCTGGTCTCCCTCTCTCTCTTCTGTCTCTCCCTCATCTCCCTCTTGTCCTTTCTCTCCCCCCTTTCTGTCCCCCACCTCTCCACTGTCCCCCATTTTTCCTTTCACCCCAACCGGTCGAGGCAGATGACCGCACATCTCTGGTTCTGTCAGAGATTTCTTCTTCTGTTAAGAGGGAGTTTTTTCTCTCCACTGATGCCTAGTGTTTGCTCGTTGTGTGAATTGTTGTGTTTCTCCGCTCTCTTTGATGTTGTCTTTGTACAGACCTGAGATCATGTATGTTATGATTTGACGCTATACAAATGACATTGAATTGAATTGAACCAGAGCCACATACAAGGCCACAGGTCGCAGTCAAGCACACTATCTGACATGTATTAAATGTAATATCTTCCACATACACCCAACCATTTATACAGCTTCATATTTTATTTATTCAACTTCTTTTGTTAATTTGTTATTGTCTGTTTGTTTGAATCATTCATTCGTATTAATGATCTTTTTACTTGCCTTGCATTATTAATAGAAAACATATAGGAATTTAAGTACATGTATAATATACATCATTATTGGTGATTATTATTTTTTTCCTGATACTGACATTGATGGCTTTATTATTATTTCACTTTTTCAAAACTCTCATTCACTCTCCAACTTAGTTTAGTAAAATGAGTATTTTGTTCTATTGTTATTTTGACCATAATGATCATGAAGTGAAATATTAACACCTTCATAACAAAGTCACATCCATTCCTTCCAACAAACCTTTTTCTTTTTCTGCCGCAGACTGTGATGAGAGGAAGCTAAAAGGAGTGATTTACTTCCAAGCCATAGAAGAAGTTTACTACGACCATTTACGAACAGCCACATCGGTAAGTTCTCATACGTCATGTTAACTGAAACTGCAGCAGATTTTGGAATCACAGCTTTCTGTCACAGACAGAACCAGACAAGCTCCTTCTCTGAATCCTTCTCTGAAACTCTCCACATTTATTATGTATATTGTGTCCAGACTCTTTCCTGTTTG
Organism: Solea senegalensis; assembly: GCF_019176455.1. Lineage (NCBI taxonomy): Eukaryota > Metazoa > Chordata > Actinopteri > Pleuronectiformes > Soleidae > Solea > Solea senegalensis. The sequence continues at coordinate 1,726,172 of NC_058029.1, forward strand.
TATGATTATGAACTTTACTGTAAACAGCACAGTCACTCGACCTGATCAATGCAGTTTGACTGAACATCAGAGTCGATGACTTCACAAAACACTTTCAGACACATTATCAGAATCAAGATGCATGGCTATCGTGTTTCAACAATTACATTGTCATTGAATTTGATTTTGAAGATGGATTTATGGCCTTCCCAGATGTTCAACATGCTATAAAGGTTTGAGTTTGCTCTGTCATGTGTGTGCAGCATCATGATATCTTGTTGCAATGTTGGCTTGGTAAACTGTGGCCTATGGTCTCCAGCACCAAACCTGCTGCTCTGCGCTTCAAACCAGGTGGAGTGGCACTGGGTCTTCCTCTTCCTCGTTTTTGTCTGAATGGAACTTGCATTTGTTAGTTTATAGGCTACAAATGAATGGAAATGCAGGAGATCCTTCTTTTCCAATCCAGCCATTCTGTAGATATGCCAGACATTTACCACCATTTGTGTCTATGAGGATACATGGCAATACACTGATCCATGAGATCTTGTGCTGATTGTATAGTTTCACAGAAAATGTTCTTTCTTTCTTTCTTTCTTTCTTTCTTTCTTTCTTCTTTCTAATAACATAAACAACCACTTTTATTAATGACACAGTTACTGCCAATGGAGTTTTTCCAAAGACTAAATAAATGAACTGTAATTGTAAGAGTTGTAGCAGAACTATAGTCAGTGATGCATGATTCCTGAGCTACTTGGCCTTTCTCTCCCTCTGTCAGCCATCTTGGTTTAGAGTATGTTGTGTTGCCAGTGGGTGGCAGTTTACTGTATGTGGGGATGCACAAAGGTCCAAAATGGCTCGTGTGCAATTCTACCATTAACGCCCACATATATTGAATAGCTGTCCCATGTAGTGACCACAATGACGATGACATTGTTTAACTGTTGTATCCAGTCATTGGTGAATTTAAAGTTCATGTGGGATTACAATCCCGTTGATATGGAGATATAAATTTAAACTCCAGTCATGTTAAAGTGAATTCTTCTCAATGACTTTTAACATTGTCACTGTGTGTTCCTCGTCTTCAGTCTCCACGGCCCAATCTGACGTTCTGTGTGAAGACATACGACCGCCTCTTCTTTCTGGTGGCTTCCAATGCAGTATCCATGCGGATTTGGATGGATGTCATTGTCACGGCAACAGACGAGCACTGTCGTCATTGACATCTTGCATATGAGGCTGTTACATGGAGGAGTGATGCTTCAGTGGCAGCACAGTTCACCACCGGACCAGCTTTTTACACCAGTGTGCAAACTGAGCATCTTGTTACTGGGACACTTCACTGGTTATGGCAGACCCCCCTCTGCTGGTCATTGTGCAGCATTACAGTCGTGTTGACCATTACTTGATTATAATGCACAACTACGTCATGGAGAGGACACTGCCACACTGCAACAGCAGAGCAGCTTCACTATATAATGCAATTCAATGTTTGACATAGGTGTTGAAGATAAACTTTTGGGTTGGTTTATATATCTGAGATGTTTCTATTAACACTGTTTTTCACCAGTTTTTTTTTATATACATTGTGTTGTATTAACTTATTATCTGGAAATTTATATTAGGTTGATTCACAAATAATTTAAGAAATACAACGTATGGATGCACTTTTAAATGTTTGTGTTATGGGTCCTAAGGATGAAGACCACGGTAACGAAGACGTCATCTGTATTCATGTAAGAGAGGAGCAATGAGGACATGTTACAACTAGTTTCCTCTCAGATTTCCTCTTTTTCTTGAACAATGTGCGACAGTTACGTCAATGCCACATATCTCTGCTTTATTCCAAGTGGTTCACAATGAACAGTTATGTTTCCTATAGTTCTTACCTCTCAAGTCCCCCTTCAATAAATACTTTTCACAATGTATAGAAAACAAGTTCTGTTTTCCTTAATAAACACATGTTTACAACATGCTAAAAAAGTCATAGTATAATATGGCGTCCAAAATCACTCAAAAAAGTCACAGTATAGTATGTCGTCCAAAATCAGTCAAGAAAGTCATAGTTTAGTATGTCGTCCAAAATCACTCAAAAAAGTCATAGTTTAGTGTGTCGTCCAAAATCACTCAAAAAAGTCGTAGTATAGTATGTCTTCGAAAATTTGACAAAAATGTCATAGTAAAGTATGTTGTCCAAAATCACTCTAAAAAGTCATAGTTTAGTATGTCGTCCAAAATCACTCAAAAAAGTCATAGTATATTTATGTCATCAAAATCAGTCAAAAAGTCATAGTATAGTGTAATGAGTCCAAAATCCAGTCAAAAAGTCATAGTTGGTAATAATAGATCCCAAAATCAGTCAAAAAAGTCATAGTATAGTAAGTTGTCCAAAATCAGTCAAAAAAGTCATAGTATAGTATGTCGTCCAAAATCAGTCAAAAATGTCATAGTATAGTATGTCGTCCAAAATTAGTCAAAAATGTCATAGTATAGTATGTGGTCCAAAATTTGTCAAAAATGTCATAGTATAGTATGTTGTCCAAAATCAGTCAAAAAGTCATAGTATAGTATGTTGTCCAAAATCACTCCAAAAAGTCATAGTATAGTGGCGTAAAATCACTCAAAAGTCAAAGTATAGTATGTAGGTCAAATCCTCCAAAAAGTCATAGTATAGTATGTAAGTCCAAATTCAAAGTCAAAAAGAATCATACTATAGTATGTAGGTCAAAATCTGTCAAAAAGTCATGTTATAGAGATAATAGGTCAAAATCTGTCAAAAAGTCATGTTATAGTAATAATAGTCCAAAATCTATCAAAAGTCATAGTATAGTATATTTGTCCAAAAATCAGTCAAAAAGTCATGGTATGCCTATATACTCCAAAAATCCTCAAAAGTCATACTATAGTATGTTGTCCAAAATCACTCAAAAAGTCATAGTATAGTATGTGGTCCAAAATCAGTCAAAAAAGGGTCATTTATGTAAAATCAGTCAAAAAGTCATAGTATGTCCGTGGAGTCCAAGTAATCAAAAAGTGATAGTATAGTATGTCGTTCAAAATCAGTCAAAAAAGTCATAGTATAGTATGTCGTCCAAAATCAGTCAAAAAAGTCATAGTATAGTATGTCGTCCAAAATCAGTCAAAAAAGTCATAGTATAGTATGTTGTGCAAAATCAGTCAGAAAAGTCATAGTATAGTATGACGTCCAAAATCAGTCAAAAAAGTCATAGTATAGTATGTCGTCCAAAATCACTCAAAAAAGTCATAGCATAGTATGTCGTCCAAAATCACTCAAAAAAGTTTTGGGCGACATACTAAACTATGACATTTTTGAGTGATTTTGGGCCGACATACTATACTATGACTGTTTGTCTGACATACTATACTATGACTGTTTTGTCAAATTTTGGACATACTAAAGTATGACTTTTTTGTCAAATTTTGGACGACATACTAAACTATAACGTTTTTGAGTGATTTTGGACGACATACTATACTATGACTGTTTTGTCAAATTTTGGACGACATACTAAACTATGACGTTTTTGAGTGATTTTTGCATTTCCTTTGCCACACAGAAGAAGCGAAGACACATGTACACATTAAATATAAATCATTTTATAATATACAAATTGTACAGATGTCATGAACAATAGGAATGTGGACAAACTCAGGAAAGCAAAGATCAAGAACACGTTGCTTCACTCTTACACAAGTGACGACAGCACATGATCAGAGATACTCAATATTCAAGATGGCAGCTGAGGTGATACAAATTTAACATCAGAGACAATAAAGAAATGCAAGAATACATTTTCCAGAAGAAGCTGTGAGCTAAAGTGACAACACAGGGAAAAAAAACAAACAAACAATGGCATCCCAGTTGTTCATGTTCTGTCATTTCTACTTTGCCCGTTTCACATCATAATAGAACACAGGAAATGAACCATTACACTTTTTTTTTGTTACAGCATTACCATGAACGATTGCACCAGCGCCACGATCGAGGCTCAGAGACAATTATGCTGATATAATAATACAGGAAACAGTATATTACTTTGAAAAGAAACAACACGTAAATGAGCAGAAGGCTGCAGATGTATATCTATGTCTAACGTTAAGACAAAGGTCTCCTTCTTTTCATGGGCAGATAAGTTCACGTGGTTCAGCATCATTTATGTGATAAAGTGTCCCATCTTGTGTCGCTTTTTCCCTCCCCCCGTCTGTGTTTATTTCTGTAATAACAGAATGGAAAAGAAAAAAGGAAAACCACTAGAAAGAACCTAAAGTCAGAGGTTAATCTGCAGGGCGACCTATCAGCTGTTATCAGGGACAGTTGGAGCACTGGCGGACGGATAGATGGACGGGTGGGTATAAACCCAGTTGTGACGTTTTTCGAAGGATTAGCCGAGCTGTTTTAACATTTGAATAATCTCAATATGATTATAGATATTTGTAATTTAATTCCTCTTAAGCTAAATTAATAAAAACTCTTAAATGAATACTGTAAGTTGAATTTTTTATTTTGTATTCAAATACCTATACGTTGCAACTAATGTTGTCAAAAAAAGTTTGAGGAGGGTATTTATATTAGCCAAAATGTTTTCAACTGTTTAAATTCAGGAAGGAAATTTCTACAATGTAAATTTAATTTGTCACCTTTTTAATGACACACAACTGTACGTAAAAATGGTTTACATTCAGTTTTGTCTTTTAAATAACCTTTTAAACCCTCAAATTCCTCCTCTGAACTCAATAAAATGGATTGAAAGGATTCTTAAGTGTGAATCTAGACACATCCACTGGTCCTGCAAATATGTCACAATGATAGCCTGGATGAAAACATTTAAAAGGACGGTGAATGTATATTCATATCATATAGCAGCAACAGAGAGCCGTTGTAGCAGAATAGCAGAGTTTTGTGTAGCATATGCAATCTAAAAAGAAGTTAGAATACAAAGTTACTTCATGGAAAAACATAAGAGGATCAGTCACTTCATCAGAAGGTGAGCTGAAGCTCACGATCCCTGTCATCAAACTAGATCTTTGTGCTCTTGTTTTTATAGAGAGAGACTTCCCAGCAACATAAATGATATACTGTGTATTTCATTCTAACTAGTCATAATTCCAGTTCAAGAAATCTTTCAATTTCAGGTCAAATTCAACCTTAGCTATCTCAAACTATGTGTGGATAGTCATATTTTAGTGGCAGATATCTACATTTGACATTGTGAATTATCTACAACTGAATAAAAAATGGAATGGAAAACATTGGAGAAATTAGAGGTTTAATCCTCACTGAATTACAGGTATGTGTAATATATACAGTAGCTATTAAATGTTAAAACAGCTTGTTTTTTTGGATGTCCAAACAAAAATATTAACCCTTTAACTGTGCTCTTCCATATGAAGCGTGTTTCCAGGACGCCAGAGGGGAATAAATGTCATTTTCAGATTGAAAACAAAAAACGAGAGAGAGAGAGGGGCAGGGGAACTGAGATAAAGTCATATTTATAAAACAGATGCAGATAACGTCTAGGGGCAGAATGAAGAAATTGATTAAATCTGATTTAATACGCTGACCAGAAATCTCCCCATATTCGCGGTGATCTTGTCAGCGATCAGAAGGCGTGTCGTGGTATTGCCTTTTTTATAATTCGTATTCATCACGTCTGTGTGACAGTGACAGTGAGTGTTATTTGCTCCCCCGGCAGCGGCAGCAAATATTTCCTCGAATACAATAAGTGCTTATCAACACTCAAACAGCCAAAGAAGCTCAAATAAAAAAATAAAAAAATACCACAGAGAATATTACAATAAAACGTGTCATATTATCTTAATTCAATATTAGAGTGGTTATTTGTCATGTGCTCGTGTAAAAATCCTGCTGTGGAAAATCCATTCAGGGTCAAAATACGACCCTTGACCTTGTCTGACCTTGATGAACTCACTCTCTCACACACACACACACACATACAGAGGTCCAGGCTCCATCAGAGCAGAGGCTGGGAGGACGAGGACCATAAAACATGGAGCGTTTATAAAAAGTGGACAAAAGTCTTACGGTTGCAAAACAAGCACTTTTGACGCCTTAAATCAAATCAAATTAAATCAGGTGAGAATTCCAAAGACATTTTTCATTTATCCTGCTACTCCCTATTTATCTACAGTCTCTCCTGCCTTTGTTTTGTCTATTTTAAAAAATTGACATCATATTTTATTGAAGAAGACCTGAAAACAGTGATTTAAACCATTTAACGCCTCAGAAAAATGTCTAATAACGTTATAAATCAAGTGAGAAGTAGGCTGTGTCGCCCCCTCGTGGTCATTTAATACTCTTTTCAAGTACAACCAACTGCAGCCACATGCAATGAAAAGACGAACACGCCCACACTTTATGCTGACTGGGTCACAGAAGAGACTGAATGTAATTTGAAGATTAAAAAAACAATAATTATAATGATATAATTAAAAAAAAAAAAAAAATCATTTAAGAAGTTCATTTAATATTTGTCGATATTTAATTGTGGGAAAATGATGACGACATCATAGCGCCACCTATCTCTGTCTCTTGGCTTTGCAGTCGCCATATTTCTGTGTTTTTGGAGTTTTCCTCTGTTTTCTCTGTGTCATACAGCAGCATTTATAATCTTTAACGTCTTGTTCTTTTAAAAAAGGAAAGGAAAACGATCGCAATATTTCTGGCCTAAATGAATAGTAGTTAGGATTAGGTTGGTGGGTGTGTCCTCCCAGTGGGTGTGTCCTACAGCAGCTGAATTTTTACTTTAACTTAAAAGCGAGAAGACCACGTCCACTTTTTACACACGATCTACGTTTGAAAACCAACAGCAGCCGTCGGGAGGTAGCTCGAAGCGTCAGTCAGAAAATACATGTTTGCAAGCTTTAGCGGAGCAGCAGAGGCAGCACAAAGCTCACAACAATAATAATAATAAAAAAAGATTTCTCCACTCAAACAGAAACAGTCACAATCAAATAAACACATTATACCTTCATGTAGACAAACACTTCAAATCTGTTTCTCTTCCCCCGCCCTCTCCATCACTGTGAATTCCAGTCATAAAACAGGGAACGACATCTTCAAAAACACTGACTGTAGCAAAACTTCTTCCTGTTTGACTAGAACAAACATACAACACTGAAAATCACCATATTTGTGCCTCTACAGGACGGTTCTAATCATAGCAGGTCGTGGGGTCATTTACAGAATAAGGAATAAGGCTACACTGGTCACAGTTTTTTTTCGTTTTAAATTCTTATGATCTACGCTACACAAAAAAAAACAACCCCAAAAACATTTGCCATTGTACATTGAAAAAAATCTCAGCGGCAGGCGGATTAATCCACCAAGAAGTGAGTGAGAGAGAGAGAGAGAGAGAGAGAGAGAGAGAGAGAGAGAGAGCACTTATTCACCATAATCAATCTTACTTGTGTGTAATTGAATGGTTTCATCTCCAAAAGGAGACATTCTTCATAGCCACAGTCTAATCCATCCTCATAAAACAAAAGAGCCAGATTATGATATTTCAGAGTGCGTATAAAGGGGGACACTTTAACGTCCTTGATCAGCCGAACGTGAGCATCTTTTTTAATAAATACGTTTTTTTTTTTTTCCGACGGGTAATTTCACCACAAAATGCTGCATTTTTAAAACAAAAAAAAACTCTCCTCGCTCCTCAGTGCAAATCACACACCGTGACATGAACACTGAGGTGTTCTGACATCAATATAACCCCCCACACACACACACACACACACAATAAGTGACTTACATGTGTGATTCCTGACAGATCCCCCGCTAACAAAATCCATTAGTGAGCTAATGAGAGCCCTGCACTGAGAGGAAAAAACCCGCCTTCCTCCTTCACACGCGGCCCTCTTTTTTTGTAAATGGAAAGCTACATGATGCAATGAAACGGCGATTATTGTCAGAAATGATGTCTGGTAAGAGGTGCTTGGAGCTGGAGGTAAAAATAATGAAGGAAATCTCTACGGGGGGAATGTGGGACGTCTCCCTAAATGAGCCCATTCGTTTCTTTTATTTGACTGTTTTACGCTCTGTGGTCTTTCTCTTTTTACGGTTAACCTCTGGAGTTCTCTTCCACTCAATCTATCACCGGGATGCGAGTAAACAACAAGCCTCCACCTTCACACACAGCTTCACCTATAGTTCAAGAAGTGCTTTTGTTTGGTCACTCCCTGTGTGTGAAAACTAACTGGGTGAATCTACACATACGCTATAGGCTCTGCCCTTGAGCTGCAAACGTTCAGCTGAATTTTCCCGTCCTTATCTAACTTGGCTTCGAATATGGAACATTCTGTATGCGAGGTGAGCTTAGCACACCACACCAAAGAGTGATTATCGGCTCTCTTTGAAGCACTTGACGGCTTAGAGCTCAGCGTAAACAATTATCTCTTCACTTCCCCTTACTTTGGATTGCCTGTCGCAACGGACGCCTCTCCCCCGTCACCTTCACCCGCGCCTCTCCTCCAAGTTCCCTCCACATCACTTACACGCAAACCAAGGAACAGGACGTGGTCACGGAGGACCGGTTTTCTGTGTCCACCTGCCTTTATATCGTGTGAATGAGGCAGGTCTGTGTCTGATCATTTGGGATTATTCGACTGACTTGTCTCTCCACAGCTTCAGAGGCTGTTGAGATCTTCCTCTAACGTAGATGCTAAACCTGGGTTGATCTTCTAAAAAGAAAAAGAAGGAACTCAATGTTGGTGGCTGCAACTTTTCTTCAAAAGCAAGCAATGACCTTTCAGGAAACATCCCAAATACTCTTTTTTTTTAGGCTGTTCCATGGGACGGTTTGACATGAAACTCATTGCAATGAGAATTACATCCTTGGATTGTATATAAAAATGGACGTAGTCTTCCAGTATTCAAAACAAACTCTAAGGAAACTGAACCAACCAGGCACCTATTGGACAATGCTAGCTGTCCACTTATTTATCGTCCCTTTTCCTCTAAAAACTTTACAAAAATGCGGAATTGAAGAAAACCTGGAACAAACTAATGATCCTGTAAAATCTACTTATGTAAATCAAGTGAGAAATAACAGCTAATTTTCCCTTCAAATGTATTTATTTTTGTCACCCCCTGGTGGCTATTCCTATTCTTACTTCCGGGTTGACTTCACGCAGCAAACCGGGAAGACTATGTCCATTGTCTTTTTTTATACACCATCTATTATTGGAACATTAGAAAGTGACACAGCGTTATTTTTCCCAGTATCTTTAAAGGTCCAGTGTGTGACTTTTGCAGGGATTTACTGGTAGAAAGTGTGTATTTGTATGAGTGAATAATGTCTTGAAAAAGTTTTTTTCGTAGCCTTGTAAATAAACCTTGTATGTGTGCTGCTTTACGGATGTCGGCGTCTGGCGGCGCCATGTTTCTACAGAACCAGGCAGAACGTGTGCCTGCCTTTTCAAGCCGACGCTCACAACACAAACAAAGACGAACGACATCCTTTCCGGTACGTGAAGGCACCGTAGTTTCCATGACGCACTTGGGAAAAGAAGGGATAAGTTTGTGAAATGTATTCATGTCGTGGAGCGTGTACAAAATCTGTTAATCTTCACCACTGGACCAGATTTAGCTCCTCGCTAATGTTCATTTCCGTCTTCTACATCTGTAGTTTAAACATAATTAGACGGCACTCGTTCTTTTACACTGGACCTTTAAGAAGTTTTCGCGATTTGAGAGGCATGGCGACGTAGCGGGTTTTTGCGCGGCGAGCTGGCTAACTACTCTGTATCTGCTGAGCTAACTGCTAACATGCTAGCGTTTACTTTAGCAGTCGTTCCAGTGAGAGTCCACACTGAACATCGCGTGGTTTTTGTTTCTTTTGGATATATACATTCAGTATGCGTGGTTATACAGTAGCACTGATGTTTGCAGGTAAACACAGAACGATTCTGTCGCTACACACTGTGGCAGGTTTTCGAGGGACATCAGGTTTGGACAATGCTGCAGCGATGGGGATTATATCCCCCGGTAATTTGGATCAGGGAAAAAAACACTGTGAACCAGTTCTTGTTGGAGGTAGGGTTGGGGGGGGGGACCTTGACTTGAAGCTACTCTTGAGTTTCCTCTGGGCTTTGATTGGTCGGGGCGGCCTGCGATTCGGCTATAATCTCCTTGGTGACGACGTCCATGCCGGACGGTTCTTCTGTCATGTCTTTGATCGCCTTCACGTCAGCGTCATCTGTCTCTTCGTCTGCCTCCACTCCGTTCTCGATCACAGCCTCAACCACGTCCGCCTTTTCTTTGGTCTTGTTCACTGTTTCCACAGCTGCGACACTTGCTGCCACTTCCTGACCTTCTTTGTTTTCTAAAGGCCCTCCATTCTCTTTTGACCCTTCTCCAGCCAATGTTACTTCTTCTTCTTCATCTTCTTTTGTGCCGTCTTCTTCTCCTTTGTCTGTTGCTTCCGTTCCACCATCTTTCTTTTCAACAGTCTCGACGCTGATTTCAACCCCGTCATCCATCTTTCTATCTTCCTCAAACCTTGAGTCGCCTTCCTTCGCCGCATCGCCGTACGTTGCCTCATCCCTTTCCTCTCGACTCTTCTCTTCCTCTTTCTCATCCCTTTCTCTTTCATTGAGAATATTCGCATCTTCGGCATCCTTTTCACTCTTTGCTTTCTTCTTCTTCTTGTTCTTGTCTATGTCTTTGATGCAGTTCTTGTTGGACTTGCTTCGGGGCTTGAAGATCAGTTTCTGAAAATTGACATTAGCATGTTAGTTGAATGCATTGCAGCTCTTTTTAAACGTGCTTTTGGGCACAGAGTGTTACACGCAGACTTAATTAAGAATAGATTAGAGTGGATCCAATATTGCACTGGGAAAAGTAGCAAATTCAAATGAGTGTCAGTGATGCAGAGAAGGAAATTGAGGCCATTTTGAGCAGGGTTATTGATGGCCTCCAGGCCTTTAGTCTGACCAAACAAACAAGCAGAAAATTAATGCAACATGTCCTCAATTACAGGAAACCTCAGGAGCGATTGACACACTCTGGGAATACAATGAACTGTAAGGAAAATTGGTAAATCTTGTTAAAGTCTTGGGGCTATAAAGTGTGGTTGTATATGGTGCTCAGTACTAACTGGGCTTTTGCAGCACACTCCCTGCACAAGACAGACACTGCCAACAGGGACACCAGAGGGTTTTAACCACTGTACGGCCTCTCCTGCACCAAAGTCTATTGAGAAAATCATTGTTTTTAGCTCTCGGGTACACAGGAGCTGCTGGTCAACTGCTGCCTCATTTGGTTAGATTGTGTCACTGGGGTAAATTTCCAGTCAAATATCTATGGCAAAAGATAAGCAGCACACATATTATTAAGTTAGTGAAGACTTGGGCGGTTGTAGATTTTATCTGGTGAGCATTAAGAGGCTAAAATGAGTTTTTCCTTGTGTCTCCACTTGCAGCCAATGTTTCCACTTAAATGTGTTGTTGTGATGGCGGTTTAAATTTGGGTCACGGACAGTGTCAACATGGGTTCATACTGCGGCGGACAAAGGTTAGCGTTAGAGGTTATCACCACTATTTGGGGGTTGCAGAGAAAAAGCAGTTATTGACCCTGCTTCCCCAAACAACGCCTCTGTGTAGCAGAAGAATTCCATGATTCCTAAAACAGAGAAGCGTTCTCCACATTTTGTCCAGCACGGTGTGTTTGTCTACCTAAAATAAAAACAGCTGTGGAATTGGCGGTGGCAAAAGGTGATGTTGGCTTTGGATGTATGGTGAGCAGGTGTTGGCGCGACTGGCGTGAGACCTCACTTCGGCCAAGAAACACAGGAAGGAATGTGAGGTCACGTACCTTGGATTCCCTCTTCTTTCGGCCCAACACGGGTCTTTGCAGGAAAACGATCTGTTTGGTGGACAGACTTCCGTCACTGAAGGATACAAGACAGCGGAGAGAAAGACAATTTCATTTATTTAGACATTATTTGAAATAGTACAAAATTACAGTAAATTGAGACAGACAGACGGATAGATTCTGGTCTTGGTCTTGACTTAGTCTCAGTTTCTTAAAGTTTTGGTCTAATATTGGTCATGATAGACTCTGGACTTGATTTGATCTCAGTCCCTAAAAGTCTTACTCTTATGTTGGTTTTGTCAGACCCTGGTCTTGGTCTTGACTTAGTCTCAGTTTCTAAAGTTTTGCTCTTATGTTGGTTTTGTCAGATCCTGGTCTTGGTCTGTTTCTTAAAGTCTTGCTCTTATGTTAGTTTTGTCAGATCCTGGTCTTGGTCTTGACTTAGTCTCAGTTTCTTAAAGTCTTGCTCTTATTTTGGTTTTGTCAGATCCTGATCTTGGTCTTGACTGTCTCAGTTTCTAAAAGTCTTGGTCTTGTTTTGGTCATGATGGTCTCTGGTCTTGGATTGATCTTAGTCCATAAATGTATTGGTCTTATGTTGGTTTTGGTAAATTCCTGGTCTTGGTCATGACTTAGTCTCAGTTTCTAAAATTCTTGTTCTTATATTTGCCATGATAGACTCTAGTCTTGGTCTTAGCTTGATCTCCTTGGTCTTATATTGGTTTTGTCAGATCCTGGTCTTGGTCATGACTTAGTCTCAGTTTCTAAAATTCTTTTTCTTATATTGGCCATGATAGACTCTGGTCTTGGTCTTAGCTTGATCTCCTTGGTCTTATATTGGTTTTGTCAGATCCTGGTCTTGGTCTTGACTTAGTCTCAATTTCTAAAAGTCTTGGTCTTATATTGGCCATGATAGACGTGTCCCTCTTTACTGATCTTCCATTACACTTAATTCCCTGATCAAAAAACCCAATTAATCCTAGGTTTAAATTGTTTATTGACCAGTTGGAATGTGTTTAATCAGCCGAGGACATGTTTCTATCAGTTACAGCTCTGATGGGCATGAGTGGGAACACAAGACATGTTCATTTCTTCTTCTTTCTCTGCTTCATTTTTGGCACCAATGCAAAGTCTGGTGTCATTTACCAGCTGTTAGCGATGAATACTTTTGATGAAACTTTTCTTTTTTACAACCTTGGGACGGTCCTCAATAACATCTTTCATTAACTTTATTTCAAATGAGTAAAATAAACATGAAATGTGGAACTGGAACATCTTGACTGAGCTCCACTGTGTTTTTGTTTTCTTGTTTGTTTGGGATGTCACATTTCATGTAGGGGTGACAAGACAGAACAACAACAATCCCAGGAATTCCCACAAATTTCATTGAGAAAGAGCTTTTACTGATTCCCGGTTAAACAGTCAAATGATTTCTGGCCACTGCTCAAACGTCACTCTCTTATCTGACGATTTAATGACAAAGGCTCACATTTAGGGGCCCAACCTCTTCCCCGCAGAAACAGATGGTTCTCACTGAAACACTGAAAAGCCTGATTTTGCAGTTTGCTTGAAAAGTCTGTTTGTGAGAATCTGAACATAGTCGTCTATTATCTTTGTTTTTTTGTTGGTTTTTTTTACCCTCCCAATTCCCCAGAAAATAATCCTCCATTCTCCTCATGCACATGTCACTCTTCCTGTGTTCTGAGAGGATAATCTGCACGAGGAGTCAAGCTGACAGAATAATCGTGGCAGGAAATATACATTCACTTCAGAGTGGGCCTCCTCCTGTCTCTACAGCTTACTCTTCTTTCTGCTTATTTTCCGTCATAAACAGCTCTGTTCTCTTTTTGCACTCTTACCGCTTTGCTGAGTTTTTACCTCTGTGCTTTTATCTCTTGTGACAGCCTGATGTGTGACACTTTTATTGTTTGTTTCTGCTTTATTTCTTCAATTTTCTCTCTTGCTATTACTGGACAGGGCTTAAAGGGAAGGCGATATGTGGCCCCGGCGCTATCCGACAGGAGTCCAGAAACACATGCGCACGTGCAAAAGGACACACACGCGCACACACACACACACAAACAAGAAAAGTGTACTTTTTGTCTAATGTTATAAGCTGCCCGCTCAGCCAAGTTTATGATCGCTGCAGAACCCTAAAAGCCTGCTACAAATCTTCCCCTTTTCAACATCAAATGGACTTGAGCTTCCTCCAGCACAAGGCTTATTCTCTAAACCATTCAAAGCCCACCACAACTTCTTTTTTTTTCCATTACCTCCCCCCCCCACACACACACACATTTATCCATAAGCTATTTTCGAGGCTGTCAAGGATGCTGGGCGGCTTTCTGGCAAATCAAAGGCCGAAAACTAACTGAGGTTTTTCAGCCTGTGACGCTAAAGAGGAGAAGGTTATTTAGAAAATCACAGGCGTGATTACTGAATCTGCTCTTGGCTGTTAGTGTCACCTACACTATGATATCTACAGAGCGGCAGCTAGTTTAGGGGCGAGCTTCAGGCGCACGAGAAGTGCTGCGACATATATGATTATTTTTCCTTATTAATATGAATCAATCATGTTTTTGCCAAACCTCAAATGATTTTATTGTAAAATCAGAGATTACTCAATTAGCAAAGTAGTTGGTGATTCATTTAATGGTCTATGACCAGTGACGGGAATAATGGTGTTAAAAGTGGGAGGCGGACACTCACTCGGTATTTAAAGTTAGACTTAAATCCTTCCTTTTTGATAAAGCTTATAGTTAGAGCTGGCTCAGGGAAACCTGTATCATCTCTTAGTTATGCTGCTACAGACCTACAGTAGACTGCTGGGGGAATTTCCTGTATGTAACGTCAGAAATTGATCATAGTGCACATACTTATGTCTATATAAGTGTATAATCGCTCTAAAATAATAATAATAATAGAAAAAGGGTTTGTTGCCTTAGTATTAATCTTTTATACTTTAGACAAAACGGCCTCGCTTTAAGAAGGCTGTCATCTTGTGCTGCCATGTTTTCAAAAGGAAGTTTGGTAAAAGAAAAACAGCTTAGTCTTCAATAACCCGATTATATAAACTAATGACGAAAAATAAATTGCCACTGTAACCAATTGTAACACACCAGACCTTTAAAAGACAGATGAATTCATCACCATTTAGCCTCGAACAAAGGCCAACAAATAAAACCAAACAATTAACCATATTCCTCTCTCATTGTTTTATGTCCCGAGGAAAAAAACAACAACAACAACAACAACAACAATCACATTTACAGTAGCAAATGGCTCCGCGCCGCAAATTACCATCTGCATTAATTGAATGCGGCGAGCGCAGACACACGAGACGACGGCGGCGTGATTTAATGTTGTGTGGAGACGCCGCTGAGCGCCAGTTAGCATTCATTTCAGACGCCGCCGCGATCGCTGACACTTAACCGACCTCCCTTTCCACATGAAGACATGAAAACATTTACAAGTTTGCTTTACTGACGAGTCAGTACGACCAAAAACACGTGTACGTCTGAATTAGATCATCAAACATTAGTTCAGCTCACTTCTGGTTTTATTTTATTGTTTTTTTTTTGTGCAGGCGGGGAGAGAAATGAGCTGTTACTGTATCTAGGCCGACTCTGATTAATTAGCCATGTTGTGCTGTTGCTTTGTGGCATTTTATAAGAAAGGAGAGAGAGAGAGAGAAGGGGGGAGGATGAAAACAGAGAGGTAATTAATCAGCTGTGATCTCACAGAGCAGCAAACATAACCAGAGGACTGAGGCGGCGTCACAGCAAACCTCAATCAGTCACCGTACGGAAAATGCCGCGTGTTCACTTCATCAAAAATGTGAAACACGTTATTGATGGAGTCACATTTATTTCTTTTTTTTTGATGAAAGCCAGCACCAATATTTACATGTAAAATATGTGCATTGTTGACTCAGCGGTGGCTGTAATCCTTCATCCTGTCCTTGAAGGCTTTTGTGCAGCAGACGTGCGGTTTTTTGTGTGTGTGTGTGTCTTACGTGTTTATGATATATTTTTTTCTGGTTGATTTTGTGGCCAAAGTTTTCACACATCTGACCAAACAGAAACACACACGAGCGCACACAGACACACACACACACACACACAGAGCAGTGCAGACGTCCATATTCTTTTTCCTGGTCCTTAAATTTTTATTTGCTCAATCTCATCTCGCTTTAATGTTATTGTGGTGTTAAACGCCTCTGTCTTGTTTTATTTTACTGCAGATGCTCAACAAAAAGAGTGTGTGTGTGAGTGTGTAAGTGTGTGTACTTGTATGTGCATCTTCATGAGGACCAAAAAATAAAAAATAAACCATAGGAGGTGAGGTCAGACCTTTTTGGCTGGTCCTCATCATTTTAAAGAGATTTTTTTTTTAGCATTAAGACCTGGTTTTAGTTTGGGTTTAGAGTTAGGTTTATGTAGGGATTAGGTTAAAGGTTAGGATGAGGCATTTAGATCTCTTCAGGGTCATGAAAAGTCATATGAGAGTCCTATGTATGTATAAACACTGACATTGTCAGGACCAGTAGTCCTCATGGAGCCCAAAACCTGGTCTTAATAGTAAATGGTTTGTATTTATTTTGTATTTAGTTTCTATCGCACATATTATTTCATACCCATTCACATACAGGAGCAACGTGGGGTTGCCAGGAATTGAACCCACACCTTTCCAAAAGACGACTCCCTCTACCGCTAATCCACCGGTGGCAGAACTGGTTAACTTGTTTGAAAGCACTTCTTACAAACGATCTGTCTGTTACGTATGTAATTACCTCTTCAGTGAATGATGGTTAATGAATGGTTGATTACATTTACTTGCCCTGTAGAAACATCGCGAGGCTGCTTTCACAAACAGTCTGGATGTTTTCTACAAATGTTCTGTATGTTAGAAAAAATAAAATGACCACAAAAAATTGCTCCTGACATCTCCTAAAAAAAAACAAAAAAACTTTCCTTTTGGCAACCTGGTTTAAAAAAAAATACATCCCAGATATTTTCCAGGTGTTAATTCACTAGTGGACTGACATTTACACATTTTACTCTTTTTAATTTAGCACAATCGATTCCAATGTTGCACTTTTATGTCTTCTAGTCCTCGGGGACATTCATGTCACCTCACATTTTCACTGTACTGACGTCACTGTTATAATATTTACACGTTGACTCCTGAGTATTGAACCTCATTTTCTTTTTATTAACGTTTCTCAGCTGAACTGCTTGGGTTATATTTAGCCTTTAGCTTTACACTCACACAATCTACTTTTAGATATGTCTTTAAATCCTTATCAGTGCAACGCAGTGTTTTACTCTCTCGTGACACAAACGGGTACAGTTCATTATCAGCGTGTTAAGGCCCATTATTCTCTGCTCCGCAGTGCGTCTCAGGCCTTTGACCGTATAAGCGGATGCACACTCATACAGCAGCCATGAGTCAGCACAGACTGAGCCTTAGCAACCGTTACATTTCTGTGAAGAAGATTTTCCAGCCACAGCCACAGTCACTGCTGCTGCTGCTGCTGCTGCTGCTGCTGCTTCTTTTAAATTTTCACAGCTGCTGCTGCTGCTGCTCGGTTCAAAGCTCGGCCCAAACTGACACAGATTCGGGTCAATTTCCTCCAAAACGCTTGGTGAATCTGTGACTAATTAGTTCAACAAACAAAGTGTGTGTGTGTGTGTGTGTGTGAGCTACATAATTCATACCAGGTTCCAGTTTGTCCCTGTGAAGTCTGTGGCATGTACTGCATATTGTTCCCTTTTTTTTTTTTTTGAGAAGTGTTTTGAAATGTATTTTTAAACATTCGAGTGTGACAGATGTGTGTTATTTAGTTATTTAGCAGAAACACATGACTTATTTACTCAGTTTCCCTTAAATTACTATGCGATCTCATCCCCCGTGTGCCTAATAAAGTGGCTGTTGAGTGTTTTACAGAGTAGATTTGAATTGGATTCGGACTATGAGGTCAGTGAAGGTCACAAATACTTGTTAAAAGGCTTGTGCTTGATGACTGCAATTCCCGAAGGCTGCCAACAGAGGTCGTTATAAGTCACCGAACCGAATCGTGATCCCAGGGTGATGTTACCTGTTGGTCTTGATTATGGGCGTGGGCAGCACACAGGTGAGTCTCCATCCATATGTAGCGAGCGACTGAAGCAGGGGAACATAATCAGCCTTCACCTGCAGACCCTGCGGGGAAAACAACAGAAATCACAGGTCACAACCCTGCAATCACCTCACTCACACACACACACACACACACACCTGTGGATGGTCATCATCTTCTTAAACACTGCATGCAGCAGCAGCAATCGACAGTATGCATATATACATATACTGTGTAGCTGTGGGCGTTCATGACTGTGATTACCAGCTGTGAGGGAACAAGGTGCGAGATGTAAGTAAGCAGAGTCAGCATCACTCCACTCTCACATCTCACGCTTTTTAAACAACCTTGTGAATGTGTGTGATATATATTTATATATGAAATATGAAAATAAAAAAAAGAACATCAACATCAATTTCTACTGACATCACACTCCCAGAGTGAACACGCCGGTCCTCCGTGTTAATGGCAAAGTATTTCCCACAGCGTCCGTGGGTAAACATGTGAGACTGCTCACTTAACGGTAAACATTTTTCTGTAGGCGTCGCCATTGTCTTAAGTGACGCGTTGTGGGAGGGCTTTTTAAAAATGTTCAGTTTGACTTCATTACTCAAACGGAAACCTGCAGATGACTGGTGATGTGTGGTGACACACACACACACGACAAGCTCTGGAGAAAGGAAGTGTGTGTGCGTGTGTGTGTGTGTGAGTGCCTGTGGTTTGCCGTGCCGTCAGTGATCGAAAATGAAAAACCACACCACGTGTCAGTCACAGCTCGCTCACACGTGGACAACATCACTCCATGAAGAGACCTGAAGTTACTGAAGTCTAAAGCAGTGGATGATACACGCAAACAAAAAAACGAATTGCAATGTCCCTTTATCATTTTTTAAAATGATCCTTCTATCATTTTTTTTTAAATTGTGCTTTTATGATTTTTAAATTGTCCTTTTCCTGCTGAGTATAAAGTAGCAGTAAGTTAATCCTCATTCTATATTCCAGTAGCGTAAAAGTATTTTAATACTGCAACAACACCAGTGCTACTAGTAGCAGTAGTAAAAGCACTGCTAAATAGTACTTCTACTGGTATAATTCTCCTATGTCTACAACTATTGATACTATACTAACAACTACCACTGTCATATGGTTGTACAAGTAGTACTTCTGTATTCTAGAGTGAAATATTAGTATAAAACAAAGTGTCATAAAGAGTAAAGGTGACTCACCTTCCTTGTTATATGAGTGGATACAATGTATAATACAACAGAATCCGTTAAATATCATTTTTTTAGCCATCAAATGTGCTTTTTTTTAAAAAACAACAACTCAGATATAATGAATTTAATCGAAACGATGTCGAGCAGGCCGTTAAACCAAGGTTAGCTTCTTCAATGAACGTACACTGACAGTTGCCTTTTTTTTTTCTCCTCTTCCTTTCGCATGAATTCCAGACCATTAACCGTGTGTGATGCAGTCACAGGAGGTGATATGAGTCAAGACGGCAGGTGAACATGAACCACAGAGTCTATTCATAGCGCAACCATCAGATAAAACTGCTGCAGAAAAAAAAAAAGAAATCACACCTCCACACTCAACGGAGACATGTGAAAATATTCTTTAATTAAAGCTGCACCGGCCACAGGTTTCAAGACCAGAGCTGCCGATGATGAGGCTGTTCCGGATTGTTCCTGAAGGAACCAGAACCAGAACCAGAACCAGAGGAGAACTTGATTCTGGTACTTACTGATGAAGTGATGCAGATGTAGGATAGTTAAGGAAGTGGTTAATCTACTGAGATATTATTCTGGAACAAAGACTATAAAACAAGCCCCAACTACTATTTGTAGCGTCTATTAGTACAAGTTTGTCGAAAAGTATTATTTCCTCTACTTCCAAAAGTATTGACACTACTTTGTGAAAACTACTAGTACACAACTACTTCTACTAGTAAAACAGCACCATTGCTAGTTGTACTTCTATTACAAGAAATAAAGTACAACTACTGGAACCTACTACTACTGTGACTTCCACCTCGACTTCCTACTATTTATACTGCTTGTCTGGGTGGTACTACTACTTCCACTATGACTACTATTACGACAACATCACAACTGCTACAAGCATTTCTACAAGTATTATTTTGTCTACTTCTTTGTCTGGTATGGAAAGTACTACAATAACACCAGTGCTACTAGTACTTTTACAACTATTGACACTATTTGTCTGGCAGCTATTAGAACTGCCACTCCTGTTTATGCTCCTACTTGTGTGTATACTATTTATCTGGTAACTTCTACTATAACATCACAAGTGCTACAAGTACTTCTACACCTAATACTTCATCTACTTCCATGTCTGGTAAGGAAAATACTTCTACTACTGCAACAACACCCGTGCTACTAGTACTTCTGCAAGTATTATTTCTTCTACAACTATTGACATTTTTTTCTGGCAACTACAACAACAACATCTACAACTACTTGTACTTCAACAAGTATTATTATCGCTACTTCCCCTGGCAGCTAGTAATAGCAGTAGCAAAATCACCGCTAATAGTACTTCTACTGTATTATTTCTACTTCATCTAAAACTACTGATACAATTTGTCCAGCAGCATCAACTACTTTTACAACTACAGCTACCACTGCTGAGTAGTTGTATAATATTTATACCATATACCACATGTCCGGTTACTACTACTATGACAACACAACAGCTACGTGTACTTCTACAACGTTTATTGCCTCTCCTTCCACTGCTAGTCAACAGTCCCTGAATAAGCATTTTTCTTTTGAGTATCTGACCACAAAAAAAATGCTCTTTTAACTAAATTCTAAACTAACAAGATCACAATTGACCCTGATGCTGTTATAATACCACTACTGCATCTTAATGCTAGTACTAATAAATAATGCTAGGCCTTTTCGGCAACACTGCTGCTGCATCTCTGTGCATTTTAAACTGCAATAAACATCGTGTATCTGGGAAACACATTGAATCCTATTTCATTTCTACTGTCTATTTTGTGTGTTTGTATGTATGGCTCCTCACTGTGTGTTAATGGTGGGACTGAGAGAGGACAATCTTGTCTTTGATAATAATATGCTGCAACACTAGTGCTGATAATGACTGCAGAACTAGCACAGGTGTATCTACTTACAGTTCCTCTGTAGCTGCTACAGAGGAATAGTTTGATAACTAACTGCAGCGCTGTCGTACGGCTGAGATCTGGTGTGCAGTCAGAGGCTACGGAGGAAACCGAGGAGAAGTGGAAAACCTTCGCTCTGGAACAGAGAGACTGATCAGCATGCAGCGCTCACTGTTGGCTGCCATGACACAGACTTCAAATCAAAACACTTAAACCCACTCCAGTGCACAGCGTCTCATTTTTCTTCCACGGATTTGTATTGACCGAGATGACAGAACGTGCGCAAACACAACCTAAATATCAAACATATCACGTTAGCTTTCAAAGCGCTAATCCTCCGAAATACAAAAACACTGCCGCAGACATTATTTACACAAGCATTACTTTCTACGTCCCTACTGGGAGCGGCACGTTGACATTTTTTCAGGGGTTTATGTTGGAGCCGTTCCTAGAGACACAGTCCCACGCTCTTTCAAAGCCGTCCCAGAAAGTAAATTGAGAGATAATTTATCTGTAACCGCATGTTGTTCTGTGGGGCAGGTGAGAATTAATCACGGCTCCCAGAGTGAGAGTCGCCGCTCTCCTTGACTTACTATACACAGCGACCTTACTGCATCTGAGAGCCCGAAAACAAGGGGGGGGGGGCCCTAAAAACATTAAAGCAATCCCCTCACCATCTTTGTCTTTGATGTTATCTGAGAAACGATAAAGAAACAAGACGGACGAGCCGAGTTGTAACCACCTCCTCAAATCATGTTTGCTACTAACACCTGATCTGAGAGCGGCCACAGAATGTAAATTTAATGATCTGAGAGAAAGATTTCAAGACCAACTCTGAAGTCTTTTTTAAAGCCACTGCACATTCTGCTCAGTTCAGAGAGGTAGAGAGTGTTTGATGGGCCAACAGCGGCACCAGCACTGGCAACAACTGCCTACACTGCAAAGAAACCTATAAAAGAGAGTGAAGAGTCTAATCCCGGGAATAGACAACACAATATTTTTGTTTTCCACGGTCAGATTATCAATCACAGTGACACAGATTCTTGCCGTGTACTTGTGGATGACCTGGACCAAACCATCCGTCGTGGTCAATGTCCGGGAACACGTCGTAGGACAGGGGTGTCCAAAGCTTTTTTTTAATGAGGGCCAGATTTGATCAATCTAAAGATTTCCAGGGAGCCAATGGCCTCTCAGACCTTTTTCTAACAGTAACAACATCTGACAGAGGGCCGTGATTGGCCCACGGGCCGGACTTTGGTCACGCCTTTTGTAGGAGATGTCAGAGAAGATGCCAAGAAAAATAGAAACTATTCTAACATGCTAGACATTCTCTGTTCTTCAATTATGCTACACTTCGTCGTTCCCGACGTTCATCATCAGGTCGGACACTGGAAAAGAGTCGGTCGCGACCAAAACGCTTGAAAATCGGCCTGAATTTGTGTATTTCGATCCCCACGTAAAGAAAGTAAATGCGATAAAATAGGTGCCAGTATCAGCAGTGTTCTTGAATCTTGAATACAGTCGTATTTTGACCTCAAAAATAATCTCTTTTTCTAGGGATCCCACTTCAGCTCTGACCTCCTCTCTCTTTAAAGATGAATTTCTTTTTTTGAACGCAGACCGAAGAAGACGTTTATTTCTTTCCAGGCCTACGGTAAAGAAAGGTGCAGCTGCAGGTCAATTTAAAGTCCACGGTGCACTCTGCTCAACAAAAACAAAGGGGTATTATTTTTCTATCAACTCCCTCTCTCTCCCTCTCTCCCTCCCTCCCTCCTTCCACCATCTCCATGCGAGACCGACATAACAAACCGCAGTTCTGTTTTTCAGCCGCTCTGAATGTGTTTTTGCTTTTATTTTATATTTTTTTGAGCAGACGACTGAGGTCAACAGGTTTGCAGACCCAGTCCAGTAATGATGAAGCAAATGCCTTTTGGGGCATTTAAATAGTAGACGCTCCCGCCAGGCTCTCTCAACCTTGAGCGTTGTCACAGCAACAGAAAATCCAGCATCCACTGTGACTCAAGCACCGCCACAACCATCTCAAACAAAACCCTTTCAAAGATATAAATGATGGATACTGTACAGTACATTGATGCTATTTTTACATCTATTCTCCACAGTTTCATCTGCTCTCTTTTTTTCTGTTTGGATCACTTATCATGGATCATGGATAGGTGTTTGAATTTACTTTTTTGAGTTTACTTTGGCCTTAATGTTGACACTGAATTATGTCCTCACATGGTTGGTTTATTGAACTTTTCATTGCATGAAACACAGCTGTTTTTATGATAGTGATATGTTTATTATATTTCTGATATTATTTATTTTATTATTATTTGTATGTCCTGTGTCTGTATTTTGTTTTGTTTCTAAGCTTTTCTTTATTTTTTGTGCACATCTGTTGTAGGTTCTTCTAAAAAAGGAAATACCTATAAAATATGCTTGAAAAAAAACAGCTGTTTTTCTGTTTTTTTTTTATTTTTTTTTAAGTTTATATATTTAAGGTGTGTTTTATTCAACAGCTACTCTGATAATCGATTGATCAGTTGGCGTGTTTTTATTTTTGAATATTTAAAACCAGTTTCTCTGATGTTCCAGCTTTATTGTGAGACAGAAACCAGGAGAGACCTAAAGAGACCAGGTGAGATAGAGACCTGGAGAGACAGAAACCAGGTGTGTTTTTTTTTAAAACAAAATAAATAAATAAAACCAGTTTCTCTGATTTTCCAGCTTCAACTCATCAAGAAAGTAATATAAAAGTATATATAGAAAGTAAATAAAAGTAAGAAAATGATCATCAGTTGCATATATATGGCTTTTTCAAAACAGAAAATTTCTCTGGTTCCTGAACATTCATAATAAAACTGTTACTGGTTAAATGTAAACTCATTATTTTTCTTACAACTTGCAACACCTTTTAAACAACTGCACCCCGCAAAGCCAAACGTGCCCCTCTGTGCCACAGCTATCAGCGTCATCATCACCATGTCTGACAGAGTGGGTGCCATCTCTCGCTCGCACACGGACGGCGCAAATTACTCTCCTTCTATCTAGGTCACCTCTTCTCTCACCTCAGTCAGCGGGAATAGAGATCTCATGGACAGCGGGCGATGCACGCTAACGATCACACACACACGTGCAGGCCACAGCGCGCGCACACACACACACACAGGAACACAGAGAGAGAAAAACACACACACAACGCACACACAACACAGAACACGCTCCACAACAGAAGAAAAACAGCACGTCTGCATCCTGTGTTCGCTGCACCGACCACCGAGATTCTAGTAAACGCAGAGGAAGACGCTGTCTGCGACGTGGCTTTTGTCTGAGGATGTTTTCAATTTCAAACATGACAGAAGCCCCGAGGCTCAGAAGGAGCAATATCTTCATGTGTGTGTGGATGTGAAGATTTCCTCACCGCCACACCAGTGTCCTGACGTGGGGGCGCAATCATCCAGTTTTATATTTATAAACCCAGTTACTGAGGACTCAAGTGTTTGTTCTTCAAAGCCCGAGATGTTAGTGAACTGTGGGACGGAGAGAAGCTCCTTTCACTTCACTTTGACTCTGACCTTGACAGGACACAGACAGGAGACAGCAGACAGACAGGAGACAGGCAGACAGCAGACAGACAGGAGACAGACAGACAGACAGACAGACAGCAGACAGACAGGAGACAGACAGCAGACAGACAGGACACAGACAGGAGACAGACAGACAGACAGACAGACAGAGACAGACAGCAGACAGACAGGAGACAGCAGACAGACAGAGAGAACAGAGACAGACAGACAGAGACAGACAGACAGACAGAGCAGACAGACAGACAGCAGGCAGACAGGACACAGACAGACAGGAGACAGACAGACAGCAGACAGACAGGAGAAAGACATGACACAGACAGACAGGAGAAAGACAGGAGACAGACAGACAGGACACAGACAGACAGCAGAAAGACAGCAGACAGGCAGGAGACAGACAGACAGCAGACAGACAGGACACAGAGACAGACAGACAGCAGACAGACAGGAGACAGACAGACAGCAGACAGACAGGAGACAGACATGACACAAACAGACAGGAGAAAGACAGGAGACAGACAGACAGGACACAGACAGACAGCAGACAGACAGGAGACAGACAGGACACAGACAGACAGCAAACAGACAGGAGACAGACAGCAGACAGACAGGAGACAGACAGGACACAGAAAGACAGCAAACAGACAGGAGACAGACAGGACACAGACAGACAGGATACAACAGGACACAGACAGATCAGACAAGATTTTCCTTCTTCTTACATTTTAAATGAATATTAATATTATAAAAAACCTGAAGAGACAGAGACCTGAAGAGATAGCGACCCGAAGAGACAGAGACCTGAAGAAGACAACCAGGCAGACCAACTTATTGGTTTGCCTAATTAATATTTGCTTCTCAGTAACTTGATAAACATTGCAAAGTCACTAATAAAGTATAAAGTGTAGATTACAGAGACAGTGTTATTATTAAACGGTTATGGACAGAATGAAAAAAGACAATTGACTAAATATAATGGCCAAAATATGACTAAGAATCAGCATCCGTCATAGAAAAACACATTGGTTGAGTTTTCTCTGATCGAGGTTCACGTTCACTGCTCTTTTTTCCTGGAACAGGAAAGACTGGAATATTACAGCACCCTGCTAATGCTCTTCGTCCCTCTCGGTGAATAAATTCTCCCGCAGAAGCTCATTGTGCGCAAACACATTAAGACCCAGCTCGAGTTGAACTGTGAGCATGTTTTCTGTGGTTATTGCTCTTTCACTACATTAGTTCTCGTATTAACCTTCCCTCAGGACACATGAGATGAGCTGGCGAGTCCTAATTGAAGTTTCATAGCCGAGGCCGTTGATGAGTTATTAATTTCTGCATCATCTGCAGGTTTCCTGCTGGAGTCATACAGCTCAGCAGAATAAAAAACAACAACAACAACAACAACACAAACCTGCATTATGTTCAGTTATGTATTTAGGACACAGGCCCAAAATAAAACAGGTAACAGAGCGAGCAGATATGAGAAAAACGAGTCACATGACCTAGACTCATTATTATTATTACTGCTTCCCAAGGCGGCGAAATTAAGATATATTAAAATGTGTAATTAGATATGTTGTCTCATTTTAATGATACACAGTATGTTGTGTTAATTTGTAGAAACAATATAGTGCTTCTCACTTACGGCCAAATTAATAATAATAGCACGTAATAAAACAAAAGAGTAATCACAATTAAACTTAATCAATATTGGGATTGGGATTATGTATTATAATGATTTATTTGGTCATGGATGTCGCATTGCGATGAGCAAAATGTGTTCTACGCGTTATAGAAACTTGATTTATAACATCATTAAAACATATTCTGGTAGGATATGATCTATCTATGGTCTTTTTTGACAACAAAATGTCCATTTAGAGGGAAAATAGACACGTGAGTGGACACCAGTGTGACTGACAGCCTGGTCGCAGAGGACTTTTGGTTCAAATCCCAAATTTCAAGGCTACGTAACAGAAATTCCTTTTGTAACCAGAAGATTCATCCACTTTTACACATGGTCGATGGACAAAATATTTGGATTTTGATGGAAACGTTTGATGTTTGCTATTATTAACAAGCAAAAGTCCAAAAGAAGCACCTTGTTCCTCCTTCTCTGTCTTCATAAGCACTCGTGCTTTATTTTGTAATTCGATTCCTGTTGTTTTTGCTTGGTTTTCCCTCCTTTCTCTCTGCTTGTGTGATAGTCTGCCCCGCCCTGACATGGTTAATCTGTGACCAATCACCCCTCCCTCCCTCATAGAGTCAATTCTCTGTGTCAGTTCCTCTGTGCTTGTTCCACCATGTTCTCTGTGGTGTTTGCCTGCTACGTTGGATTATCTGTGATGCTCCGGCTTGAGCTCCTTAGTTTCCCCTTGTGTTTATTTTTCTATAATCCATTGTTCATGGATTCCTGGCGGCCGTCTTTTCCACCTGAAAGACTCACTCACAGTCACTTGTGCAGCTTGCGTCCATATGTGTCGGTGCAGATATCACCGAACCACATCAAATTGTATAAATTCTACCATGACTGGGCAATAAAAAATAATACTACGACAAGAGGACTGGGCTGGATTATCTGCCTGTGAGAGGAGGAAATATGGGATACTACGGTGATTGACTGAATAAGCTGTCGTCGTCCTGGTTTCAGGTTACGTTTGTGAACTTCCAGATCACAAGAGTTAGGATTCTTAATGGTAACGTCACGTTCCAGTTGGCCGAAAATGGAACATTTATTTCAAAGTTTGTAAAACTTGTTAAATAATCATTAAATCATTGATAAAGTTGCTTATGCCAAATTTAACTCACAACAATGACAAAATAAATGACTAACTTTTAACTCTACTATTTAGATTTCAACATTTGACACTGATTTAGATGGTGTTAAGTATTTTTAAGTTTGCAAATTTTGTTGCAACGCAGACTCACCCTTGTTCGGTCCGTGTGTTAGGTCCACGTGCCCAATAAAGGGATTATACAAATTTAGCAAAAGGCAACCTAAACAACCACGCCCCATACTATGGTGTGAATAATATGAACATAACTGCTGCATCACCACTCTGCTGCTTTGTGAACACCTGAAGATCTGCCCTTAAAATCCTGACTGGCCGATTAAGTGTTACTCCATGTTTTTTTTTAGAATTGAAACAATTAAAAGTCTCCTTTATTTCCCCTCCTCAGTGATGAAGAAACACGTCTGAGATGATTCGCTTGACAACACCATGAATGACTGCGTGCCCTTGGTAAAACAGCTGCTTTTTTTCCTCCTTGTATTGTGTGCCTCATACATCCAACCACCTGTGAGACTCTGAGATAAATAGAAATGTGAAGCACCAGGCAGATGTGTGTGTATATATACATATATATATATATATACATGAGAAAGGAGGAGAAAAACTAACACTCACAATAAGTATTCTGCCTTATTTTTCTTTGCAATTATGCCGGCACTGAAACAACAATGTGCTGTGAAGGTATTTGCATATCAATTTTAGGCAGTTATCACAATGAATGGGGGGGATGATGAGATCGCCCCTTTGTGAACGAGTGTGTTGCCATTGTGATTCCACATGGTTTAGATTGCGTTTTTTTTTTGTACAGTCCCCGGTGAAAAAGTTGTCAGTTTGTTGTCTTTGTTTGTGAGGACGCCCTGAAATCCATTATGTCGTTACATAAGGGATCAAAAGAACAACATTTCATTTATACCTCTTTCTCACTGGTCAACACCAAAGTATCAAAAGGTGCCTGGAATAAACACAATCAATGTTTAAATTATAGTTATTCTCTCCTTGCTTTAGAAAGATTGGGACGATCATAGAGTGCCGATGACAGGTGATTATTTGTGACATTTTGCTGTGTTGTTCAATCTACCGCCATTGTGGCTCAAAAGTTTGAGCTCACTTAGCTAAATTGAGCAAAAGTTCTTAAGACCACAACACGCTATAGATGTAAGACAGAACAACGTGTCTGACTTCTTTAGCAAATCTTAAACACTTAAAAAGCTAACATTTTTTTATGCTAATGTTTGACAAAGCTAACCATTAGCTTAATTTAGTTACGTGAGCTCGTAACGTAAACCCAAGCAATCTGTATTATGTGGAATCACAATGACAACACAATCGTTAATTTATTTATGCTAATGTTTGGTAAAGCTAACACTTTTGCTGCTATTAACAGAACTGCAGCCTCCTAGCTGAGATGCTAAAGGTGCTTTTCCATCGGCATGGCTCGACTTTACTGTTCTAATGATTCAGTTACAAAACAAAACAACTGCTTTACAAGTCACTAGTTAGTGTGTTTGTGTCGCGTACAAAACAACACCACGGCAGTTTAATCCAGGGCTGATGTCAAGTTAAAGTAAGAAATTTAAGGCCCATTTATACTCTATTCAAAAGATAGAAATGGCGACAGAAGAAGCCTTTTGCGTTCATTTCATCTGTCATTGTCCAAATCACAGGAGAGCTTACGATGACGGATGAAACAGAGTCCATCGTCTAATCAGTCAGGAAAACGATGAAGAACAGACTCTACGGCCATAGCTTGCTGGCTTATTCTGCTCTGCGTCAC
This sequence comes from Solea senegalensis, assembly GCF_019176455.1. Lineage (NCBI taxonomy): Eukaryota > Metazoa > Chordata > Actinopteri > Pleuronectiformes > Soleidae > Solea > Solea senegalensis. The sequence goes on from NC_058029.1 coordinate 1,755,418, forward strand.
TCACTGTTGTCAGAAGTTGTCAAAAGTTGTGGTGGAAATATTGAAATCATGGATCTCTCTCATCGACAACACCGATGAGTAATATTCCCCATTAATGGGACAATGTACTTTCAGTGGTATTAAATTCCTCCGCCACGAAAACCGCTTGCATTTGTTTATCTCGGATCAATAAAATAACATCTTCAATGGTCGCCACGTTGGGCACTCGGCACTGCCCTCTAGAGGAAGTATTGTGTAACGTCCATACCGACGCAAAAGACAGAAACAGACGAAAATGTTTGTATTTCAGTCGATCACTACGAGCAGTCTGGAGACTATTGGATTAAAAACAGTCCCTATCCTCTATGGGTGAAATAAGATTAACGATATTCCTCACAACTCTCCACAACAGGTCTACATTCAGGTATCCCCAGTACCAAATAATAGAAAGGTATCAATAACGGTATTGATAAGTATCAGTGTAATACGGTTTTAACAATAACCTAATCCTGAGCTGTCACAGTATTAATAGTCTTCTCAGCGTAATGAACACTGGGCGACTGCAGGAGCCATGTTATTGTTAAATGAAGGCATTAGCGCCACCGCCGCGGCTAATCAGAGGGACACATTTTGGCGGACAAAAGTCTCCTGTCACACTTGGACAGCCATGAGCCACAGAAAAAGTCTAAATTCAATTACACAGATAGCATCGGCAAACACATACGGACGCACAAGGACCAAAATCCACCCCCATGCGTACTTAGTGGACACAAACACGCATGTACAGCAGCGCGGACACACACACAGACACGTACAGGTGAAATGCAAGGAAAAGGCGGCAAACCATTCAGTTCCAGACAGACAAAATCAATCTCCAACTTGGAGCTGAAGAGAGACACTAATCGTCAGGTAGATAAGGGCTTGTTTGCTCCTGATAACACAGGCAACCGCAACACATGTCCCATAAATTGAGATCTGCCAGATTTGCCTTTGGGTTTGTCGGGAGAAAAGTGAGGAAGGGGGTGGGAAAAAGCCACCACATCTGAGTGACAAGTGATTTCAATACAAGGGGAGAAAATACTCTTAAAGGGGATTTGTGCTGTGGGTATAATCTGGGAGATGTAGATTAAACGTATTGATCGGATACCGCAATATAGATAAGAGTATTAGTGACGGGTGGCAAGTTAAGGGAGAAACCATAACATTCAGTGTCCTTGTAAAACGCTGCGCTGGCAGGATCTTTTAGAAAAGCTTCATTTTAGCCAGGATAGAGTAATTACTTGAATGTCTATCAAAGATATTCTTCATTTTTTTTGATGATGGAGGTTTTCTTAAAGACAGCATTTCAGAATCTCCCATTGGAGATAAATTGAGTTTAATCTAGTGACTGGCACGGCCATTTTAATACACAACTACTTCACCTTAACACGCTGCACCAGAGCTCCAACATTCCTTCATTCTCACTCAATTATGAATCATTTATTTCTCCTCAATGTGTTGATAGCTGCGGCACTGTGGTGTGGCAAAAATATTCACAGAATGACATGTGAACTAACTTTGTCCTACGGTCAAGCACTGATGGGAAAATCGTTTGTATTTCTGCTGAAATGTTACACCAAAATTACAAAGAAATATCGCTAGAGATATTGCACGAAAGCGTGTAAAACGATTGGTTGGTTGGTTGCTCGTTTTGTATGTGTTGGCCCCGCAATGGACTGGTGACCTGTCCATGGTGTAGCTCACCTTTTGACTTATGTCAGCTGGGGATTGGCACCAGCAGCCCCGCGACCCATTATGGAGGATAAAGTGATAGAGAATGGATGGATGGAGGGACTAAATTCGAGAAAACATCCAGTAATCTCCTAGTGCCAGTCCTAAGCCCGAATAAATGGGGAAGGATCACTTGCAATTTACAAAGTGACACAAACATAACTTTTGTGTGGAAAACGGGTTTCTAACATCGTGATTAACCTGTGAACATATCCGTAAAATATCGTAGACTTAAGAGGATGCGACTATTATTATTTCAGCCTTTTCTGAGGATCACTGAAAACAATACTGCCATACCAGATCTGTTGAGGCCTGAGGTTATAAACAACCCCCATCAGTACTGTTCAACCAACAGGATGCCGATGGAAATTGTTGATACAAGGGATAGGGCAAGATGGACTGTGGCGACCCCACAATTTGGAAGAAGCCAAATTAAGAGGAAGACGACCAGATCAGGTATCTTTGAAACTCTACTACTCTTAAAAGTGTCTGGTTATGGCTAGTTTTAGGGCATAAGACCACTGAATCGGAGTGATATCGGTATCTGTAAATTCGCAGGGTCACAGTCAAATATCGTAAAAAGTCACATTGAGCCATCGCTAATATTAAATTACACTGTTGTCTAGCATGTAGAGTATGATAAAATCTCACAACAACTCTTATTTCCTCTGAGAGCACAAAACCTGTGACCAAAAAACTCACATCAATGATGGTCCACTGCTCCACAACAATGGCGTCGTACGTTGGAGTGGCTGCATTCTGCTCGCCATCACTCGCCTCCTGGAAGATGAAGACACTTTCGACCGACTTTGGTAGCAAATCTGCAGGAAAAGACAGAAGAAGGAAAAAAATGGAGCCATGAAAAGAGTATTTACTGGATGGAGTGTATCTGTCTTGTCTCCGCTGCCCCTTTTGTTGCTCCAGGCCAAAGGAAATGGAATGATATCAGTCAGCCCCGTTCACACACAACCCTTTATTACATAGCCCGTGGTGTGGGCCATTTGTATGAGCAATGTGCACTTTATACATTATGCAGGGAGACAGTGTAAAAGAAAGGAGCAGGTATTCCCCTTCTGGGGTGTTAGAAAAGGAGAGGAGACATCGCGCGCTACATCACTGGTTTCCAGGACCCTGCTGGTTTTCATACTTGGAAGCTAAACAGAGGCTAATTACAACAGAGAAGCTAAGGTGAAACCCAGTGGCTAATGGGATTTTTAAAATGCAGCGGTTTTTATGAGTCCTGAGGACTCAGGGCACAAGAAAACAAGACAGGGAAAAAATGACGGACAGAATTTGTAGCAGAAGCAAAAAACATAGCCGCTGATTTAATGAAGTCAGTCCGTAAGGCATTAAAGCATAAATCCGTGTACTAAGCCGGTATAATTCACCTTAAAAAGACGTGAAGAGAGAGAAAAAAGACATAAAACGTCGATGTTGATGCTTTAGGCCACTGTAGCCAGACTGTGTGCTGCTGACCAAATAGATCTTTTTAAGCTTCACGTCTGTCAGGGGCTAACAATCGCAGGATTGGCATGTGGCCCCCAATGAGCCGGGACCCTCTTTCACCCCATGTCTCTTGTTATTCCTTTGATGTACATGCACTTACAAACACACACACACGTGGACACAATACACACTCCACAGTCCAGTCTTCCCGTCTGGCCATAGTGCTTTCTCATTACTCCCACACCATTTACACACTAATACAGTTTGCCTGGGCCCTGCAACAATACAAGACACTCCACATTTCATTACTGGGCTCTAATAATAGGGGGATGAGAGGCGGCTGGAGAGCCCACAGAGAGAGGGGGGGAGGGGGGAGGAAGAGCAGAGGTAGAGAGAGAGAGCGAGAGAGAGAGAGAGAGAGAGGAGGGATGACAGGCTCTTTTACTCCCCCCTTCCCTGAAAAGCCATTTAGGATCTGTGCACTCAATAGAAGACATCTCTCAGAAATCTTCTGGCTCTCTCTCAAATATAGACACTGTCATTGTTCATTTTCACCCCTTCTCCACCTCCTCCCCTCCTCCCCCCTCCAGCGCTCTACTACGTCATTTGTCAACCCTCCCCTCTTGCAGGCGTATAATTGGAAAGAAGTCATTTTGTAAAATGTAAGTCACCGAGGCCCAACATCGGTTCCCTGCCAGACCAACAGGGATCACTCAGGTGAGTCTCGACACGGGGCTGAGTCGCTCCAGAAGCCTGTCTCTGGTGATAACGTAGACAGACGCTCAGCAGAGGGGAGAGAGAATGAGGGAAGTGGAAGAGAAGGAGTCGGTTGCCGGGGGCGTCGAGTCCGCCGGGGGAATGCTTCGGTTGCGCGCACGAATAAACATTATCTTGTGTCTATTGACTGAGAGCTGAGCAGCAGCAGCCGCTGCAGCCGCTGGGCCGACTGAGAATAAGTTGTTTACACTTGCAAAAACCAAATAGTTCTGCAGCTCTCCTTGATTCACATGCTCAAGGTCACGTAGGGTGAGCTATGTGAATACAGTCACTCTAAAAACAGGGAGTGACAGCACTGGGACTACAAGACACATAAGCAAGTCGGTGACAGCACGTGGCTGGGGATGATTCGATGCGATACTCCGTACCACGATATTTAAAGACTGATTAGCATGGTGATAGTCATGACAAGATAAAAAAAAACCCAACAATAATGAATAATTGTTCAATTCAAGGATTAAATGTGTGGTTGCAAAGGTAATGACATTTACGAGGTTCCTTGAATGCACCTCTAAATTCAAACATGCTGTGGATAACGGATTTCTTTCATGGAGACTTTAAACAGTTGTTTTTGTGATTATTATTTGAGAGAACATCAGGAATATACACGGCAGAAGTGATCTATAACAACTGGTCTGTAGCAACTTTGGCTGTGGAGCATCCATGCTGAGTCGTGCGTCTCCACATGATGGGTGGAGGAAGTGCAATTGGAGCCACAGATAGTGATTGGTTGTAAATGTCCTCTTGAAAAGATTGAGTGGTCAATCCAGCAGCCAAGATGACTGGAAGGGATATCAGAAATATGAAAATGTATATTCCAATATGATCATTCATCCATCAATCCATTGGTAGCAGCTCTGGCAGAGAACCCAAGACTTTCCTTTCCCAAGCCACATTGTCCAACTCTGATTAGGGGATCCTCAGCCTCTCCCAGGCCAGCAAGGAGATATAATCTCTCCTGGTTCCTTGGTCCTCCCCACACAAAGCAGCACCAGCTCGTCTCTGAGTCCCTTCCAGAGGACTGAGCTTTTCACCCCATCTCTAAGCGAGACCCGAGCCACCCTTCTGAGAAAACCCATTTTGGCCACTTGTACCCGCAATCTTGTTCTTACAGTCATGACCTACCGCTCATGACCACAGGTGAGGGTAGGAACAAACATTGACCGGTAGATCGAGAGCTTTGTCTTCTGGCTCAGCTGCCCTGCATGTTTTAGCAGCAGGTAAACATCTAAAACATGCGGGGCAGTGGATTCCCAGGACCAGGATTGAAGAACCCTGGTGTTCTGTGGGACATAAAAAAACCAAATGGCATTGTCGGGAGGACACGCACAATGTCAGAGAAAAGGATCACAGACAAACACACAGAGACTGAGAGTTGAATGTGCTGAGCCTGCAAGTCATTAGTGTTCCGTCAGTTTGGAAGCAGTGTTGTTCTTAATATTCATGGACGTGCTCGGAAACATGCTGTTTTACATCAGTCACTAGCATGCGGAGTTTCAAATTGGCAAACACGATGTTGTTCCCATGAAGCTGTCAACAACTGTGCAGCTACCTACTGCTGCAGCGTCAGATACATGTAGATAAATGTTAAACAATTACATCACCTAAAACATGGGTATCTTGTTTATTGCCATAGAACTGAAAAACCAATTAAAAGGTTTGGATTTTAGATTTTTGAATATACACTATTTTCCCAGTGCGCCAAGAAGCTTTGTAGTCAACACTATATGAAACTATAAGGGCTAAATCAGGTTTTTTAAAGTGTGGTGAGTTAGTCGGTGCGTTTATGTGCATGTTAAAAGTCTGATGTTAGTCAGACTAAGACAATAATTTGGTTTTCTTAGTGTCACGTAAACACGTTAGTCTGACAAAAATCAGACACAAACCCACTGCTTCTGCTTGACGTTCCCTGACCATGTGTTGGCAGTTTTAGTGTTTTATATGTGTAGATTTTATTGACCTTGTTTCTGTGTTTTATTGGTTTCATATTCCAGTTATTGTTCTTTTATATTGCTTTTAGTTTACATTGTTTCATACCCTGTTTTTTATCTGTATGTATGTATTTATGCGATGGACAACACTTGGGTCAACTCTGTTGTTTTTAAATGTGCTGTAGGACTAAATATGGATTGGATTGGAATGGAAAATCGAGGTCGTCTTAGTCGGACTAACATACCTGGATAATGGGATTCATAGTCCGATTACTCCTGCATGTATACACTTAGTCAGACAACACAGCAACCACAAGAGCCATGCTCAGTCTCATTTGTAACACGACTAACATGTAAACGAACAGGCCTTTGCTCTACATTGTAAACACCACACTACCCCGCACCAAAGTCCATAGAGAAAATCATTGATTTTACATCACGGCAAACAGGAGTTGTATATCCACTGCTACCTCCATCAGGATGTACAAATTCATCTATTAAGACATCCTCTCTGTGTTATCCTTTGTTTGGATTTACCAAATGACACAAACTTATCAAAAACAAGGCTGTGGTGGAGCAGCAGCTCCTGAGTCCCCATGACATAAAAATGTGGATTTTCTCTATGGATTTTGGTGCAGGCGAGTGAGCAACTTACAAACTATGTATGTATGAAAAACTCCAAACAGATGCACTTTTTTTTTTTATGATAAGAGTTGAGAATCTCATTAAACAACATTGTCAGCCATTTCCAGGCATTTTCCTGAGCCTAACCTATAAAGATGTGGGTGGGCGGTGAGTAAGCACGTCTATCTGAAAAGAGAAATCAGCTCTGACTGCTCAGACTCAGTTATCTCGCAGGCTGCTGGGGCGAGAAGCAGACGTGGTTCTTTGTCTGTCCTTAAATGCCCTCAAGCGAGTCTGAGCTTCTCTGCAGTCGGCATTACTCTCTCTGGTCTTGTTCTCGTGGCCACGGCGACTGACGTGACGTGAAAAACTAAGTCTGTCTTTTGAATATGAAAGACGCAGATATGTGCACTCGGGGATTTGTTGATGTGAAGTCACAACCGAACCAATGCTGCAGTGACATTAGATCCAGATCTGCTGTGAATCTGATAGATGCAGTCGTCTATACATCCTACAAGAAGAAAGACAAGTTGTTGTTGGGTACTAATACTTTATACTATACTATACGTATATATCACCCATTCCCAATGGTCAAAATATCTGTTTAATCCCGAGTTTAAACAAGTTTTCGAGCAGTGTTTAATCTACATTCACTCCCAAGACTCTGCTATGCACGTGGTTTTTTTTTTTATGGCTTTGATCTACTATTAGGGTGAACACACTCATTTCTTCTTCATCTGCTTCAGCAGCAGCAGCACTTTACACAGACTTGTGAGTCAAATGAAAACATCAGCAAAGCGCGCTAACTGCTAAACGTGACAAAACAAAACAGTTTATCAAAGACTTCCCGATAAGGACGGAGGATAAAATTTGCCCGGAAAAGAAGCTTTCATTCAGTTTCATTGTTATTTGAATATAAGCAATTGTAATAAATATAAATATTGCAATAAATCTGTTAAAAGACAACGAATTGGAAGTCAACTTCCATATTTGCGAGTGTTTTTTTCGGTATTTCTATCAAAAGTCTGTACACTTGAATTGAACCCAGTCCAGCGCACACACACACACACACACAGAGAGTGTGTGTTTTTCTGGTCACAGGTGAATTGCAGATCAGTGTGTGCGTTCACGTCCACCTGACCGCCTAGAGCTTAGCCTGAAAGTGACCCTGCTCCCGCTCGTGTCTGCTGACGTGATCTAAATATGCGTGTCAGAAACTCCCTCTGAGAGGTGGAGACAGGCTGCTGACAGCTTATCTATATTTTAAACAGGACGAGTGGACATCCAGAGAGGGACAGACAGACGAGTGTGGCTAACGTGTGTGTGTGTGGACTGAATGTGGAGCCAAATATTTGGCAGCTGCAGCCTGGTTACCGGTGGGTTACCGGGCAGAATTCAGCTGTCGGTGAAAAGAGCATACGGATACACAGAGATGTATAATCCATCGTGAAATCAGATACAGAGGATTAGGGCAAGCGAGCAATGGCACACCTGCTTTTGATATTCATTAATGTCCGTTTTCCACTAATTAATGGTTAAAACACTGTTAATGCACATGAGCAGAGTCCTGTGACCGGGAGATGTTCACTGACGCAAGGTGGAGTCGTCCGAGAGGGCAGATATGAAAAGAAGATAATGATAAACATGGATTAGGACTAATTTGTTTTTCTTTCAGCTGTAGACGGGGGTTTAATCCTCTGTCCACCCGGCACAACTTTCCCAAACGACATTTCAAGATAAATCTATATTTACAGACTCAACCTTGTGTAAAAAAAAAAGTAATTTCCCCGAGTCTGTCTGTGGTAAAACATGGTGAATAGTTAATGTGCCGCATACACGGCGACATCTCATCTCAGCCGCTCTGACTGTGGAGAGTATTTGGGGTCCAGTATTTTCACTTGATGACACATCACCATTATACGAACTAAGGAACCAGAGATGCTTTACCTGCTCTACCGCTGCCAACAAAAGCTCCATCTCTAACCAAGTTAGTTGTTTTTATTTATCCATTTCAGGGAGAAAACCGTATTACACTCGATTCCTACAACCGTGAACATGATCTGTTTTAATATCTCACAACTTTATCCAGAGTTGGGTTGAAATAACGTGCAGTGAACTCACTTCACGTTATGAAAACAGTCACAGCCTCAGCGGCACAATACTTCATTATTGCTTATTAACATAAACTATACATCATTATTACCCAGCGCCGCTGCTGAACAGCTGCTACTGTGTTATACATGAAGTGAACTCAAGAGTGTCACGGGTAAGTCGCGATGCATGAGTAAAAATGCCAGTTTGTCAACAGTACACAAAAGTGGGTCACCTTTGTGTACTTTACACGCCTGAACACTAGTAAGTAAAGCTGCAGTTACATTATTTTGGACAGAAATAATGTAACGTTATTTGTTTGCATGTGAAAACAGGCTCTGTCAAGCAAAACTATCAGACATGACTGAGGGAGCATTTGCGTGTGCTGTTCTAGTATTTGCTGTTATTTCAGCCTCTAGTGTTTTCCTCCCTGATGACGCTTTTCGTATGTCGTCACTCTTAAATTGTGTTGTTTTTGTGTGTGTGTGTCTCAGGGCAGCTCATGCGGAGAGAGGGCGCCTCCTTTTTCGCCGCACTGAGAAGCAGCTGGACGTACACGTCCCTTTAGTGGAAAAGTCACCATTTCAGCAATATGCCGAGAGTTGGACAAGAAATGCAATATAACATGATTTGCATTCAGTCATGCGTCAACTTTAAAGTGTGTTTGTTTGTCCCGGTGGGAGGAGCCAAGAACAAAACAGTATTTTAAAAACGTGGGGATGGGATTCAGACATGAGACATCTTTCTCATAAGTGCAGCTTTTAAAACCTCGTCACACACAGAGACTCATGCATACATCCTGTAGATAGTCTCATAACTGTAACAAATGTCACAAAGCCCGAGTTTTTCATTCCACCTTCCGTTAAATCCTGTCTCAGAGAAAGGCCTGCACAGTTTCTCGCTTTCCATAGATTTCTTTTCACAGTGTAAGAAGAAGAAAATGAAAAAAAAAAAACCTTATTGGAATTTCATATTCCCTGTATCGCTCTCTCACTAAGTCCATCCCTCTTTTTTTCCCCCCTCCTTTTCCTTTCGCCCAAATTTAGAAACCATTGAGAGCTGACTGTCAGTGTGTATGAATAGCTCAATGTCTCAAAACTGTGCTATGGATCCTCACTGTGGCTCTGGAGATACACACACACACACACACACACAAATCTTTTACAGCATTCTTAGTGAGGACACTCGAGCACGTTACCCTAACCTTAACCATGACAAACCCTAAATTCTAAACCTAAAACCAAGTCTAAAAGCCTTTTAAGCTGTGAAGAAACACGAGGACCTGCTAAAATTGTCCTCATGTCCTGTGGTTTATGGGGTTTTTGGTCCTCACAAAGACGTACGTCCAAGTATACACACACAGATTGATGCTGCTATTCTTCTTCTTCAGTTCAAATCTTAACCAGTTCCCCCAGAAATGAAGTTCTGCCTCAGTAGGACCAGTTATTTTTATTCTCCATGAAGACTGTGTGAGTGTGTTTGCAGGCAGAGCCATGGTGTGTATGAATCTTTAATGTGCATCTTATGACAGTGGGAGTCTCCATGCAGCTTAGGGTCTGGAGATTTAATAGAACTCTAATATCTGACCCTGTGGCTCAAACGAGGTCTAAAAACACGGGCATGCATCATCGCAGGCGCACACGTATCCACAAACAACGCATCCGCATCTTTTCTCCTTCCAGCTTCACCATGGAAACCCCTCTCTCGAAGGAGCACGGGGACACGTGGGGCGGTGCGCTTGTGCGAGTGCCGAGGTGTGTTCCCCCCCTCCTCCCCCCTTCAGTCTCTTTGCAGGTACGTGAAAATTGGTGTATTTTTCTATAAACCAACAGGGGAAATAATGCCAACTATTATCAAAGCAAACACTGACGCATTTCAAAAAGAATTGAATAATTAGTCACATTTGAAGCTTTCATTTTCATCTACTTCACAAGCTTTTAGCACAGAGACTTTATATAATCTACCCGTCCAGAGACTGAAGCCAATGCAGAAGTGTATGAAACCTGTATTCCTCCACTGATTTATACTTAAATACTGTATAGAATAAAGAATGACCGTACTTCTCACGAGATTTGATTGTCTATACCAACCAACCTGGTGACCACGAAGAATTAAACACAATGAGAATTGAACTAAATCGCCAATAAATCAGGCCTCAAAAGCACACAACTGTGTGCTGATTGTGTTATTTCTGCACAACAATAAGGTGAGACAGTCCACTCTCCTCCAATATTTGGCGTCAACAAGCCATTTTCTCATAGATATTTCTTGTTTTTTTCTCAGTAAAATGTACAAATGGTTATGTGAGAAAATTCCAGTGGATCAGCAGGTTCTGAAATAGTCCGATCGGTCTAGCGCAGGGGTGTCAAACATACGGCCCGGGGGCCAGAACCGGCCCGCCGCAGGGTCCAATCTGGCCCACAGGATAAATTTGTTAAAATTTCACACTACGGTTACAATCTAAACGTAATGTCAAATACAATATTTTTTCTCATCCAGATACCTGTGACTAAATGCTGTGCCTTTTTAGATCCTGTGTGCTGTGTAAATAGTATATTTGGGCACGATATTGTTGAAATTGCACTTTTATTTCTCAAGAAATTTCATGTTTTGTAAAAATATCGTTGATTAAATGTAAAACAAAGGAGAAAAAACAAAGGGGTTCTTGTTGTTCATAGGTTATTATGCTATTATTTTACTATTTTTACTGGTCCGGCCCTCTTGAGATCAACCTGTGCTGTATGTGGCCCCTGAACAAAAATGAGTTTGACACCCCTGGTCTAGCGTGTTCATTCTGAAGCTTGGTTTGAACTTCAGCAAGTCCTCTTCAACATGTCTACATGCCTAAATGCATTGAGTTGCTGCCAAGTGATTGGCTGATTAGATATTTGCGTGACCAAGTAGTTGACCGGTCAGGTGTGCCTATCTGTAATTGACCAGCTGAGAGACACCAACATTGTCAATGTCACTACAATCTCATCATCACGCTATGTGCAGGTGTCCCTCCGCGTGTCGCCTTCTTGTCCTTGGAAGTGTCCGGAATTTGAAATGGCCTCCAACCCCCGTATTGAGCACCTCGTTGTGAATTCAGAGACTGCCTCGCAGAAGAAGTTCCTAAATATTCAGGATCGGATACTGATCCTAAAGCCCCGAGCTGCGCGGCTGTTTGATGTAATTAGCTGCTAACAACAAACGGGATGCCGCTTTGAAGTCGTACCGCCAGCTGCTCTCAGCAGACCACAAATCCACAACAGTGCAGCAGTTCACCTCTGCAAAGTTGTCGGTTTCTCTGAAGAGCCGGAGCTTGAAGCTGCGAGTGCGGAATTGCGGCCCAATAAGTCAGAGGAAGTGAGACAGTTTTCATAATGGAGTCAATCTGCTTTCTCGTCTACCCGGTAATTTCACCGTTCAGGAGACGCGTATCTTACCAGTGCATGAAAAATGCTAAATATGTTAGAGGGCTATAATAGGCAGAATAAAATGTAATCACAATAATACACTTCATTACTCCATTCTCAGGACATAAAATATGCAAGGAGGCACTAATTTGTTATCAGGTTAATTATCTGTGTTTCAGAGCTGCTGAGGCGTTCACTTTCCCAGACTAATGAATTATGGCTCTTATTTACTCGGGCTGGATTATTTCTCCAGTGTCACAGTGAAGCACAGAGCTGCCAGACTCTGATGGAGGAGGAGAGACCCCCAACATGAAAGAGCGTGAGACAGAAGCCTCAGTTCCTAAAGTGTCCCCGTCGAATGAGGAATCGCGGAGTCAAGCGCGCGGCACACTGGAGAGATGGAGCCTACACGCTTCTATTGTCTGTGAAGAAAAAGGAAAAAAGATGATGCACTGCTCCCGTTTTCTTTAATCTTCCAGGAGTTCTTATATTTTTTTTATATCTTTTTTACTAACAGTCTCTATCCACAGTGGAACGTGGCACGCTACCGGATTCTAACTTTATAAAAGCATGGGCTGGATGTTGTTTTACAGGTCCACGGTGTAACATTAAAGGAGGTTTATTGGCAGGAATTCAGTATACTACCCATAAGTAGTAAAAGTGTATAATTGCAATAAAATGAAAATAGTTTGGTTTTTGTCTCCTTAGAATAAGGACTCAACCTGATCCATACAAACCCGCTTCTCAATACGCAGACTTCTATGTGTACTCTCGTACTTGGGGAGTATGTACTCCTGTCGTACGTCCCAAGTATGCAAGTACATACTTGGGAGTAAGTCCGGGGTACACAAGTACGCAGTCATTGCATTTGGAACTGTAGCGTATTTCCTTCTTCTACTGTGTGAATTGCTGGTACATGTAGAACATGAAAAATACTTTTAATCAATCAAAAGTAGTAGTAGTGGTGGTCGTAGTAATACGACAAATACTGATAAGGTTTATAATAACCATTATAAGGAGTCAATTGCTATAAAAAACAAGCGAAACTTGCGATCGACAGTAACATTAATATCAATCCAATATTCAAAGTTAAATATTAATGATACACTAACTTTCAGTCATGTCAAAACTTACATAAACCTAATTTTTGAAAGTCTAAATGACTTTTTCAAACAAGGCAGAGCGGGACTTTTGGAGACTACATCCTTCCTGGTACACGAGGGCCACCATAGTTCCCTGACACACTTGTGAAAGACGTTGGTGACCGGAGGTATCACCACCAGACTGCAATCTGCAGTTTTAATGAAGGGCCTCTCTGAAGCTATAATCGATTGGGTCAATTTATTGTTGGTGGTGTCAACGCCTGAAGATGCCTCTTGACACAGACAGCAACATTAGCATCCCATAATTTGAGTTTCTGACCCCCTAATACATCTAAATCCAAGGATTTCTGGCTCTAGTTAGAGCCACAAATTCCTGAGAGGAATATCTGGGCTGTACTTTGTTTCAGCGCTTCATGTTTTGTGATGAACAATCAAGATTGATAAAGATGCTCGGAACAGATGCAGGGCAGATGCCGCACACTGGTTTCTGCTTAATAATTCTACTAAATGGAAAAAGCTGTCTGCCATTCTTCTTTGTGGACTTTACCACTGACTCTCTGTGGGTCTGACGATGAGTGGACCTTTTCACAAGCGAGCACTTTGACTCAGAAGTAACGTTAAAAAAGTTTTAAGCTTGAAATATCAAACATATCAAGGTGCTATATTCTCTATTGCATCAGTCAAACGCGTTCCAACTACTTTCAGATATGAATGAATGCCATAATTAACACCAAACAGGGCGAGATGAACCATTACCTGCCACAGACTTTCTGTGAATTTCACAGCAACTGCTTGATTGAAACAATTTCACTGCTAATTCAGTTTTTAATGGCTAATATTCTGAGCTTTAAGAAAAACGGGGATAATAAAAAGCCAAGGCTTCATTATAATTGGTTAAATGATGTATTCTTTTGTACATTGTGACCTTTTCATTTGAATGTCTTTTCCGACAGCGTGTGAGCTGTAACCTTAACTACACGTGTGGATATTTAAAACAAAAAAAAAACTTCACACCTCGCGCCGCGGACTCACCGTTGACGTTGCCCAGGTAGAAGTATCCGTCCACCAGCGAGGCTCCGTTGTTGAAGTGCTGGGTCATGTGATCCAGCCAGTTGGCCTCCACGCCTTTGACGCCGTCGTCGCAGTTCTGAACTCGCAGCGGCACCTTGACGGTGTAGTACTTGGCCTGGCTCTCTCTGACGGGCGGGTGGTTGTAGAGGGCGAGCAGTTCCACTCCTGGAGAAACAGAAATACAAACAATCGTTGTTGTTGATTTGACTCGTTAACCCCCTTATGACCGTCAAGATAATCAGTAGAATTGTCACAAAATTGTCCTCAATTTTCCAAGATAACTTTCAATTCCTGGCAGTTATTCAACCGTTTAGGAATTACGGTACTGAGAAGCAGACATCACACATATGGGTGACGTGCCGGCAGGGCCGGCTCTACCTAATTTTGTGCCCTAGGCGAGATTGCTCTCCGGTGCCCCCCCCCTGCTCTGACCCTGAGGTCACCCGTCATGTGATTCAGCAGCACCACATTTTAGGAACATTATTGTTTATTCATTTGTTAATATTTATTATTTTCAAGAGAGAACACCCAAATGAGGGCGACTGGGAATAGAAAATCATTTTTATTTTCATTGTTTTTGCGCTTTGCGGCGCCCCTCCAGCAGATGGCGCTCTAGGCGACCGCCTATATTGCCTATGCCAAGAGCCGGCCTTGCGTGCCGGTGAGTCTCGTCTGTGATTGGACGGTCGTTCCGTGGAAGTCCTGAGGTTCTACCGTAATGACAAGTATAAGAGCGCAATTAAAGCTTTCCCAGTATCCATCCATCCATCCATCCATCTTCTATCACTTTATCCCCAACATGAGGGTCATGGGGTTCGTCAGTCCATAGTTTTAGCATAGCATGCCAAATCCTGTCAGCGACGACAGGGTGATAACACACGGGTTAATGGAGGTGATGATTATTGAACCATGGCCGCACAATTTTTGTCCTGTCAACTGAAAACGACCCAATGAAGTGTTTTTAGTTGTGCTGGAAGAATGTGAATGAATGTATGAAAGATAGAAAATGAGCTGCACATGTGAATGGGTGAATGAATAAGCGTCTTGACCAAAGATACATGGGCACATGGTGCCTAGCGCAGCCAGGAATTGAACCCGCAGCCTTCAAGTTGAAAGACGACTCACTCACCCACTGAGCTACCATTGCCCCAATAAGCTGCAATATCTTGTGACTAAAATAATGTTCACATTAAAGGTCTAAATAATGGCACTTTTCCATGACGCCGCTCAGCTCAGCTCGGTTCGGCTCGTACATTTATTCTCTGAGTGATAATCGACCAGGGGAACTCAGCTCATGTGTGGACAGTCAACAAGTGTCCTCGCCAACAAACTCTGGCCATGGTTTGTGTTCATCGTGTCCGTCGACAGCGCCGGGAAAAACCATTCAGTATGGACACGGATAATACTCGCAGACGACATGTTAAGAGGCTGCTTTTTTCATGGGTGCTTGAAAACTTGAGAAATCGTACGAGGCAAAAAAATAAAGCAGCAATGACACAAAATCTGTTTAAAATTCAAAATGGTCGGCATTATTCAATGTATTTAAATGTCCTCCATTTATTATTTTTGCAGTGGCTATTAAGTTTCCATGAATCCTATTATGCAACTCCTACAGTGGTAGCCTTTATTTTTTGTAGGACTTTGAAGGAGGAATTAAAGATGCATGCGGTGAATTCTTATTCATTTTCTGGTTACTTTATATATATCATATCATGAGCAAATGTCCTCACGGTGCAAAGCAGATAAATACATCAAACTGAGATTTGTGTTTTCCTCAAAAGGTCAACGCGAAACCTAAAGAAAATCCGAACGTGTTTCCTTTTCCACAACAAACAGGAATCGATTTGATCGCGTTCACGCTCCACGTCACTCACATATTCCTTTTAATCTCTCACCGAGGAGATGTAACTCTGCCGTGTGTTGCACTTGAAAGAGTTTCATTGTTACACCGTCAGTTAAAAGCATAAGTTTGAATAATGCATTTAGAAAGAAAAAAAAAAAAGCACCGCTGCTAACTGTTGTTTACATCAAGCAGAAATATACATAAGGCAGCGAGACTCGTGAGAGAGAGGGAGCGAAGCACGGCTTTGGAAATCCGCTCCGCTACGGGCGGCACGGATGTCACTTCTCCTCGCACTAAATCAGAGCGGAGCGGGTTTTATTTGTTGTGATGTGAGTGAGTGAGTGAAATATTTGCTCTGCTTGGCTACGAAAAAAAAAAGAAAAAGAGAGATGTGAGCGAAGTTTGAATCAGGCAGAAAGTGATTCATATCCAGCACGGTTACATTTTACCCCCCTCCTCCCTTTTCATTCGAATGCAAATGTCGGACTGTCATACCCCAAGTGAACCAGATGGATGAGCAGAATGTGCAGCACGGCCACCCGCCGCCTGTCCACCCACACACACACACACAGACACACACTCTGACGCGGGGTGCTGAAAGTGGCAGTGAGGGAGTCATGGCTCAGTCGCCTCGTTTCCTCCAGCCGTCCATCCGTCCGGCAGACACCCAGGAAGAAATGAATCATTTATATGACCATCTCTTGTCTGGCTCGTCTGAGTGATGTGACAGCTGGCCACCAAATTCCCTAAATCTTATCATTTGTCACTCTTGAGAAAAGTCGAATCACAGCGGAACAGTCACTGACACACACACACACACACACACACACACCCTCAGGCCTGCCAATGTTAGCCGGGTTACAATGAAGACAATATGGCGAAACAAATCTTGGGACAAAACCCAACAACTTCCATTTCAACATGCATCTGTTTGGCAAAAACGCCATTTTTGCCCTCACTGTTAACAGTTTGTGTGAGATGTTGTGTCACCAGCAGCAGCAGCCCGTTAATCCTCCACAGTAACGACTTTTTCCACGTCCGACACCAAACATCACAGCCAGGAAAATCAAATCCAATATGAGTCCAAACTGTGGACGTCTCATTTTGGACGCAATGTGAAAGTATGAAAAGAAATCAACATCATGAGGTTCTCTTCGGCGGTTTGCTCACGTAATTACTGTTTTTTTTTACAGTTCACATGTTTACGTTGTGAACCAGTCACATGATCGTTATGATTGTGCTTGAGATTCCATAAAAACAACATGAGAACCTGAGTTTCAATACAAACCAACATACACCACCACTTATCCCCCACATTCTCTGAGAAATTTTCCACTACACAGTTCTAGCACGACTCGGCTCAACTCTACTTGCTTTTCCATTAGTGATAGTACAAAAATAGTAGCTACTCCACGTGGGCGGAGTCATCACTGCACGGCTGCATGAAACTGCCGTGACTTTGTTTTACACGCAACACACACATATACACACAAACAAGTGACGGGTGACTTGTAAAGCAGTTGTTTTCAGTGTAACTGAATCATTAGAATCAGTTCATTAAAAAGATTGGTTCTGTGAAGCAGTTGTTTACAGTGTAACTGAATCATTAGAATCAGTTCATTTAAAAGATTGGTTCTGTGAAGCAGTTGTTTTCAGTGTAACTGAATCATTAGAATCAGTTCATTTAAAAGATCGGTTCTGTTTTATCCCACGTTTTTTAGGATTGTTCAGTCTTTTTAACTGATCTATAGTTCGGCGCTGTTCGACTTGATCTTCCTGTCATGGCACTCTGACCCCGCCCACATTGAGGCGGAGCTATAGTAATGAAAAACAATACCAAATCTAGTCGGGTAGAGCTGAGTCGTGCTAGAACTGTATGATGGAAAAGTGTCTTCAGAGACACTGAAACAAACAAAACATTTTCAATATTTCTCCTCAGAGCAGCGGTCTAGTGAAGAGGTGATCATTTACTGGTAAAACTGGGAATAATAAGGTAGTGTAATTCATTTTATTTCCATTTTTATTACAAGATTAAGATATGAAAGCCATAAATGTCAACACAAGGCAAAGTAAAAGCTCCTGATCAATGATTGTATTAATGTTTCTGAGAATTAGTGTCTGGATTGGGAAGTAAAATCTCACTTAAGGCCCCAATAATTCAATACTTAACTCACACACACACACACACACACACACGTGTGCGTGCGTGCGAGTCCTTTGAACCTAATCACATGAATTCATGACATCAACAGACGACGTGAAGCCTCTGAGCAGGAAGTCTGCGTAAGCGACCCGACTCGTTGTCAGTGATGAGGTCGTTAGGATGTTAAACGCCGTTCCATCAAAGGGTGGATCTGACAGCAGCTGACGTGATCTCAGCCGCCGAGCGTTCCACTGTGACACGTCATCGTCTTAACGTCAAAAACGTCTTAACGTTGGACAGTGACACCAGAAAAAACAACTCTTCATGTCATTTATTACATCTGGGATTAAAATATATTTATTATGTTGTTTTTATAAAGCTTGTACTATGGCAACATAACAGATTCACCAGGTTGCAAATACTTTGTTACTTAAGTACAAAATTCACGTACTATATCTACTACTTTACTTTGTTATTTGTATTTCTAGCAACTTTTACTTTTACTCCACTACGTTTCCTCTAACTATCTTTGTTATTCATTACTACCAAATAGAATCAGAAGAGTTGGTATTATGGTCTGTATTTATGGAGAGCTTCTTCTACTCTTGATGAGCTGCTTTTACTCATACATGGGGTTAAGGGTCTTTGCTCAAGGACACATGTAGACTTAGCAGAGCCAGGAATTAAACCCACAGCCCTACCACTGAAACCACTTCTAAAACACGAGTACATTTTATATCAGAGACTTAATTTTGACACTTAAGTAAAGTAAATGTCATATAGTTTAACACTTTTTACTTAAGTAATATTTAAAAAAAGTGACTTCAACGTCTACCAAAGTCATTTTCTGGTCTACTGTCGATCAAAAATAGGGGCTCCGCCTTTCAGACAAGTCCTCCAATCATCATGCATCAGCCCAGTGTCCGCCCGCTGCGCCTGAACTTCCGTTTAGATTACGTTTGATTGTTACGTTAGATTACGAAATTACGTTTAGATTAGTGTGAAATTTTAACAAATTGGACCCTCTGGCGGGCCGGTTCTGGCCCCCGGGCCGTATGTTTGACACCCCTGCTTTAGAGCAATCGCCTCTGCGTCCCCTGCACAGGGTCTCCTCCCAATTTGAAAGAGTAATCTATAGAGATTATTATTATATATGATATATAAACTAGAGTAATCATAAATGCAGCTGAGTATTAGGTGAGAAAATGTCATTGTGGACATTATTGCATTGTTTCAGCAGCATAGTATACTAGATATTATACTAGATTTAAGATGAACATTTTACAGACATTTATTCACTGCTATCTGGATTCAACAAACTGGAGAAAGTATCCCCACTTTTGGATTATCACCAAAATCTAATTATTTCCTCCTTGGACCTCATTTGCAGGAATTCTTTTTATCAAAAATCCCCGTTTATTTTTAGTGTTAAGCAGCTCAGAAACAGACCAAAACGGGCAGGAGAACGCGGCGATAACGCCAACAACGGATATAATAATTCCCCAAAATGATGGATATTAATAATGTTTGTGGAAAAACATGAGACGATGATTAAAGGCAGATTGAAGTGAAAGTTGAGGAAAATGGTAAAAGCAACAGCGAGTCACGTCTGCTGCCAAAAACACTGCGAGTGTCGCTAATCCATCGACTGCCTGGATTTTCTAAAAATAGAAAATATCTGTCGCGTTTGTAAATTCCTCCACTGCGCACTTTAAGTTGCGGGAAACCACATCACCACACAAATATTAATCAGGGTTTATAGCAGTTTCCTTTGTATCTTCATAAAATATAATAATGGAATCTCCCCGGCTTTTTATTTCCCTCGGAGCATTTTTCGCTCATGTAAATGAGTTTCATGTGGAATTGACTTTTATGAGACACCAGAGTCTTCTCGTCCTCGTACAACCACGCTTCACTTTTAATTTGCTCTCCCACCAGAATCCCCCCCCCAAAAAGAAAAACATCTAAGCATCCGAGTCTCTTCCTCTCTTAAAGGCTCACTTTCCATCCCGGGTTCCAGTCCCAGCGACGGCGTTGGGTTTATCAGCTAAAGGGCGCCGGAGCAGGAGCCAGCGGCTTTCACGGCGCTCACCTCGAGATCTGAGGATTAGCGTGGACAAGCCGAGACTCTTGGGCCTCCTCGGCAGACTGGGCATTAGCAGAGAGGAACATGGGAGCTTGGCAGGCTCCAAGTATACCGCCCCGGCTGGCTGCTACACCGTCGCTGCTGGCATTCAGATTCAGCATGAAAGTGGGAGGGGGGTGAGAGGAAGGCAGAGAGAGAGAGGGAGAGAGAGCTGTGAAGCTGAGGGAGGAAGAGGACGAGGCACTGGGGGATTATCTCACTGCAAAATGCACTGCAGGGAGGCCCAGATGGACCAGTGGGCTGTGGTCTGCTGTCATGCCAAGAGTGTGTTACTGCACGCAAACACAAAAAATAGAAAGAAGAAGCACAAGACAGACAGACACACACACACACACACACCGCAGTTCATTCATTATGCATCAGCCAGTAAAAGGTGTTTTGAACCTAATCGCATTACAAACTGTACAGAAAGTATATAAACACACGCACACGCCGGCGTTAACGCTCCCTCTGGGACGCGAGTCTAATGCACAGTTTGCACATTATACACTCAGACGTGTTCAAGAGTCTGTAGGAGGAAGAGGAGGAGGAGGATAGTTTGTGGGCGTCTCCATCTGTTCTAATCCGAAATGCTCAAATAAAGTTGAAACTATAATTTCTGAAAACACAGACGTCAATGAGGTGGGAGAAGAAAAAAAAAAGAGAAGAAAAGGAAACTCGGCGACGTGTGAGTGTACAATTTATTTGCACCACAGCTTTAATATGATCCTTTTCGTGTAATGGATGAAAAGGATTATATCCCCAAGGCGGCACATTGTTGTGTAAGATTGAGGCAATAGCAAGAAATGACAACGCCGCAGTTTGCCAAGTGTTTGGAGAGGGGATCTGCGGCACCAAGCTGTTCTTCAGTTAAACGGCCAAAAGGTAACACGGCTTCAAGCGGAAACACAGTCGCACCGATACTGAGCCAGACGTTGGCTAAAGATTATAGATGCTGTCAGCTTGAATCTCCACCGAGCGCGTGCACGGACGAAGCCGCGAAACGCCGGGGCCTTCATCCCCGACTGAGCCGGAGGATCTGGGATCAGCAGCTGCTTGTGGTTTAAAGAGGTCACGGAGGTGTGAACGGGAACGAAGACACGCGCGTTTGTCACCTGAAGAGAATTCAAGCTGCTTCTTAAAGGCGACATAGAATGCTTGTATCACACATATATGTTAGTTATGGAGGTCTACTTACATATATGAACTTGTTTTCATGGTTAAAAACCTCCTAATCGCTGCAAACCAGCCGATCAAAATATCTCCTCACTGACGCTCTCGTCAGCCGCGCTATTTCAGACCAAAACCACACCCCCAGATTTTGGACTGTGTTGTGATTGGCCAGCCAACGAGAGCTTTCCCACTGTCCTGTGATTGGCCAGGTACCTGGAAGTGATGTAATAGATAGGCCAGCTCTCAGATACACAGCTCCCCCTCTGGCACGGTGGATGCTCTGCATCTCAGCAGCTACAACGAGAGTAGTTCTTCTTCTTCTGCGGTTGGATGTACGCAACCGGATGTGCCTGGACAGGAGGCGCTACAGTGGTGAGGATTTCTGATGACGACATCAAATTAAGGAAGTGCCGATCCGCTTCGCAGAGCCCAGGAAAACAATACAACACTATTTTCTCAGCAGTGGCTGAACTGTTTGTTCTGAAACTTTAGGGTTTCATAAACGAGGTAATGACGCGGATACACTCACACAAACGCAGCGTTAATTGGAGCTTCCGGTCTATGTGGGCTTTAAAGTCAGGTCGGATCAGACCCAGAGGCGACACAAGGTGCAACTCTTAACGAAAGACGATGAAAACGCCTTCATATTTTGAATCAAAACAATCCAATTTATACTTTTTTTTCCCAGAGACTATGAGAAACGTATCTTTATTAAAATGCACATGAATAACATTAAGTTGTGATGAAGTTTTTTACGTAAAGTTACAACGTAAAGTCATGCGTTTGGGTTTTTTTGGTGATGAGACTTAAGCTCCCAGGTCCTCGATTTTATATGCAACTTTTTTAATGCACAATGTGAATGAATGAATGAATAAAGAGACAGTTAAAAGTTTTTTTTTTTAAAAACTTCAAGGACTTACAGAGCTGTTTTTATGACGACAAGGTGTTTTATCTGTTTGATGTTTTAACCCTAAATTAACCCATGGCAAATGGCCGTGGGAATAACACACAACTCCATATATGGACATGTGTTCCTGAGTCAAACTTATGATTCATTTTATATCGTGTTTTTAGTAGTGATATAAAGTCGCAATAATTGTGCAGAAGTCACAAAATTAATGTGTGTTTTTATTTAGTTTTTGTTCTTAAAAACAAGTGAAAGTGAACTCTGAACTGTGACGTGTTTCCAAATTTCACAAATTCAATCCGATTTTAAACATTTTGAGTAGATTTGCTCAGATGTGTTTAAATAGTTGGTGTCACATTGCCTAAAGGTGCTAAAAACAAGGATATACGACGGTCTATACTGCACATTCTTGTGCTCAAGTGTTTTTTAAATAATTAAAACAAGATATCAGAGTTTGCAGCTTCTTAAAAGTGAAACGTGAATATTTCCTGGTTTCTTTGCTCCATATAAAAATAGGAATCATTCAAACGGAGTCATTCTGCTTTGTGGACATTTGAGAACGTCATCATTTCCAGGTTTAAGGAAAATTCATCTCACAGCTCTGCTTCAGAAAACCAGAACTCTCCCTTTAAGCTGCCTGAGATTCATCCACTGAACCCCCGAGTGCTGCAGCAGCAACAGCCCTTCACAGTTTGAAGCGCTGACCTTTAATTACCATAATTATCATTCCTGGGTTATGCCATGCTGTTGAATTTGTCGAGGGGACGCTGGATTTGTGTACCAGGAGCAGGTCTGGTGTCATTTAGAATTAAAAAACCCTGTTAAGTTTTTACCGTCTGAGATTTTGACCTTTAATTGCAGCCCGGCAGCTTCAGTCTTTATTTTTAAAGGTTCAGTTCAACCGTTGTTTAACCAGACAAAGAAAATAAAAATGCATTTTGAGGTGTTCGCTGTTGACATGTTCTCCCCAACACGCCACAGCAAAAGCACAGGAGGTGATGTCTTTGAAAAATGGAGAGAGGGAAGCGCGCTCTCTGTGAATAACTGGGTTATTAGGACATGTACAGGATATATTTCTTATGAAACACTGCTGACAGCAAGCTTCGGGGATTAGCGACTGTGGGGCACTGTGTCTGGAAGAGATGCCGCTTCTCTGTGGTGTCAGGGAGGGATGGAGACACAATAAAACGCCTTAAAAAGAAAGAAATCCTTGCAATTACGATTAGTTTTCACTGGAAAATCCACTTCTGCCAATGTTTCTGAAGTCAAAGTGCTCAGACTCAAATGTTTTCAGTCATTTTGGCAAATAGTTTCCACATTTCTAAAATGAATTCAAGATGAATCATTTGTCAATTCATTTGTGTTATGAATGTAACAGATTAAATGGTTTTTTAATGTTTTAATAATCACTGACATTATCTGTTTGTGATATGTCCTTCACATGAGGGCACACATGAGCTAAACCAGAGAACGCTATTTCAACGGCAGGGAATGACTAATATGACAAAAGAGATTATTATTTTTTTACAGCTTCTCTATTAAAGGATTCAACTGTCAGTTAAGGAAAGCGTGAAATCAGCAAACCTTGGGGGTTGAAACGTGAGACGTTCAAACGGCAGAAAGATTGTTTTTTGCAGTGTTAGAAGAAAAATCTGGGAATTTCTTCGTTCCTGGAAGGTTTCGAGTAGAGGATGGGTTAAATGCAGGGAAAGAATTTCCCCTGCAGGACTGATAAAGGACTAATTTATTTATTATATAAACACTATCACTGTATATCAAGATAAAATGCTGTGGTTACAAATGTAAACAGCCAAATGAATGTCTAACTCTGTGGCAGCATTGACCAGATTTACTGTCCTTATGTCCACGTTTGCCGCTCGACACATCATTTTCAAGTTTGTTTATGACGGTAACCATGGAGACCACTCACCGTCGCCTCTCCGCAGCCGGTATCTTGGCCTCTCCTTGGTCTCGCCGGTGCCGTCTTTGTTGTTATTGTGACATGGCGAGCTGTCCTCCCTCAGCTCCAGGTCTAAGTCTGATATTGGAGACGTGGCGGGCGACACCTCGTCCTGACTGACCTCCACTGCCCCCTCCGTGTTCTCACTCTGGTTCTTCCCCCCACTCGACGCTCCCTCTCCCTCGTCGCCTTCCTTGTCCACCGTGTCCTCGGCCTCGGCTCCAGGTTCTGCATGGTTCCTGGTGGGGCTGGAGGGGTTGGAGGGGCTGCGGGTGCCCAGGGACCCGAGCAGCGAGCTGGGGCTGGAGTGCAGTGACAGGGACGGTGTGTCCGGTTCTCTGATTGTGGTACATGGGGCCCCGTAGGGTTCCTGGACGAATCCCACAAACTTCACGCCCTGGTCGGCAGCGTCCTGGATCTGCTGTTGGGACCAAGAAATGAGATAAAAATTCAAAACAAAGCAAGGAAAACACAATATTCTCCTTTCCACTCTGACGGTTTTGATTTGATGAAAGATGAAATGATTAGACAGAGAGTAGAAAAAGCCTCTCGAATGTGGAGATTTGCTTATTTTCATGTGTCTTTGGGGGTTTGGGCTCCAAACAAACATTATTTGTCTTGCAGACAAAACAATTAGTCTAGTAAATGAGAAAGCGACAGAGAAATGTAAAGTATTTCGTTGCCTCTGCAGACTGAAATTCAATTACAATTGAATATCTTGGAGGAGAAGCTGCTGTTGAATTTAGATTTAGGGTTTAGAGGAAAGGTCGATGGATTTACTTTGGCCAATACTGATTTTTAGAGATGAGGGCCAACAGTGTTCAATAATTAATGCTATAATAGTAAGCTGATTTTCTTTTTTTCCTTCACCTTCATTCATATCACTGTTTAATGAATACATTATACAAAGAAATTGCTGATTAGCAACAAGTTATGTCTATCCAATCTACATCTTAAGTCTACACTGCAGTACACTTACAGTATATTCAGCATTTTCAATAGGAATAATGTATAAACTAAGCATTAAATACATGACATAGGCCAGAAAAAAACTACGAAAAGCAAAGAAATAGCTTTTGAATTAAAAAAACAAGTTTTAGCCACATTTACCAAGTTTTAAAAAATGCGTAGTTGGTAACAATTGTACTGTAAATAATACTAACAAGAAATAACAAATATTGCCCCAAATTGTACTAGCTTCTGAGAATTTTGCACACGTTTCAAAATAAAGGTTTGTTTTCATAAATAGTTCACACAAAAACATGTTTAAGATGCTAAATCTATACATCTATACATAACAAAAACAGACTAAATGGATAATAACATGTAGACAATTGAAAATAAACAGTGCACAAGCTTATATAATTTGATATAATGAGCACAATTTCATTTATTAATAACAATAATAATAACTTCACTTGGGAAGAAGAAAAGGTCAGTTTTCAGTGGGCCACATTAAATTGACTGGGGAGCCACATGTGGACCCTGCACCACAAGTTTGACACCTCTGTTTTAGAGCCTCGGGGGAGAAAAAAATCCAACAAGGACCCGATGAAGCAGAACATCTGCAACATGCTATAGTTCCCATGAGATTTCAGACTGAAGCCCAAATTTCAGACACAGTTTAGATTTAAGCTAATCTGAGAAATGGGATTGCAGCGTCTGCATCTGTTCGGGGCTTTTCTTCTTGTTCCTCTCCAGCAGTTTCTACAATCACACAGCTGTTGATTAGATTGGAGTGGCCACAGCCCATGTCAGGCCCGGGCCGCATTCCAAATCCAACGCTCCACTGTTTCTTCCCTCCTTCCCTCCTTCCCTCCCTCCCTCTCGTCTTATTGTCATCTGGCTTTTTAATGTCAATATTAGGATTCTGCCACAAAACGAGATTGAAATGTTAACCATCAGAGTTTCAAATTACATCATTATCATTCTCCATTCTCTGCGTCCCACAACCCTCCCGCTCCCTCTCCAACCTGCCGAGGAGAAGGAGGAGGAGGAGGAGGAGGAGGAGGAAGAGGCGCCCGTCTCTATTTTGAGGGAAGAGAATAAAAATCAAATCAAATTGCAGGTTATACACTATGAAATTAAATTGGAAAAACAGTCACAATGTTTCCGGGCATATTGTTTAATATCAGCGAGTGCCTCGCACATCACATTCCTCCCGACCAATATTGAAATGGAATTGCCCGAGATAAAAGAAAAGCAACTGTTGTATCTCATTTAAAGCTAATGTGAGCAGTCAAGAGAGAGACAGGGAGAAGGGGGGAGACGAGCGGCCGCGTGTTCACGGCACGGAGAACTCAAATAATGGCTCGTGATCATTTAATGTTTTATTTTTTACTGTCGTTACCAATATTATTTTATTATAATTTCACTACATTTGATAAAAACCTGTATCAAAAATGAAAGTAAGGCTGGTAAATCAGGCTATGGTTCAGAGAAGTATCTAGAGATGATTGTCAGGGTTAGGTCAGGGTTAGGTCAGGGTCAGGTCAGGGTTAGGTCAGTCAAAGATGCAGAGTGATCTTTCTGTCTCCTCATGACACTTCAATTCAAACGCCTTCTTCATTTTTAGGATCCCTCGCGGCTAACTACTCAAAGACGACGTAAACATTTTTGATCCACGATCGGACATTTTAATCGCAAACATTACCTTAAAGACTCCAAGTGTTCCCTCAACCAGGAGCCACCTGAGAAAATAGTGAGCTCTTGAAGTAACACCATTATCACCAACGTCAAATTACACGAGGCGTAAATGGGCCGAGCAAAATCACACTTCACACACTAGTGAGATTAGATTAAGATGGAGTGAGAGATAATGTGACTGTAATTGTTATTCTCATTCTTATTATTTCATTTTCTACTTTACTCTGATCACATACCGTGGTTTATACAGTAGAGAACAGTATTTCAGATTTTTCTCCAAGTACCAGCAGAGGAAGCTCACGTACCACTGGTGCTACACATACCACGGTTTGAGAACCGTGGCCCTAAAAGACAATTGACCAGAAGCAAAAAGCGAAGAGCAACAACAAGCGATAATACGCATAAACTGATTTGTGTTTGACTGAGTGTTTATGTTTAGAAATGGGATTTACTATTTACGAGGTCATTGAATGCAACTCGCCGGCTACTGGAACCATTCACAGTGGATCTTCGTCCTTTAATGTAAATAGTTATCAGTGCAATATGAGTTAAAGGGGCGGTTTCTCACATTTTTTCCTCCACTTGGTCAAATGAAGAATAAACTTAAAATCATTACGACGCTTCTGTGTTTGTATAATTCACATTCCGTTACAGAATCTGAGTTTTTCAGATCTTTAACTCCTAAAACTTGGCTGAAACACAGTAAGTCGGTGTACGGCAGTGTGGGGCTTTTTTTTTCTTTGAAGGAAGTGACTTTTTGTCAATTTCATTTTATTTTTTTCAATCCCAACGTGCTCTGTTGTTGTGGGAATGAGACGTGTATCTCACATCCACTGTCTGATGATCGAATAGCACATTTAGCTCTGGAATTAGGGTGAAGTGGCCCTTAAATAAAGAACTGACTGCCCTGAAACTTTATTTTATCTTTGTCAGGTCGGTTATACGATCAATATTCTCTCGGGGCTCAGTCTAGACAGAAAAATGTGTCCCGAGCCACACTGAAGTGTGGATGTCAAAGGGTTGACATAAAATAAGGACAAGTCTTTGTTGAAGTCTTCCAGGAGTCATTTCCCTCTGAACACGGCGTGGAGTAATAGAATAAATAGAGGACAAAATCGCAAATTAGTATTCGTCTGATCTTCTGGATGTAAATGAACAGGCTGCGGCTCTGGAACCACCTCGGGTCAAGGAAATGAGGTTTTCGAGGTCACGCAAAGGGAAACTCTGCATCACACCATTTCTCTTCATTAACCAGATTGATGCATCGCACAAAGTTGATGAAAAATATTCCGGAAGCTGCTTCCCCTCCATTCTGCCCCCAGAATATCAACAGCCTGCGGAGAAAAACCCATTTCAATTTTGACTTCAGACCACATTTCCTATTTCTCTCCCTCTCCCCTCCGAAAGTTATTAAAGTGGCACCAGGAGAAGAGGTGTGAAGGTCAAGATGAAAACCCCCGGAGAGAGAGATTAACCAAGGGAAGGAGAGAGAGAGAGAGAGAGAGAGAGAGGGAAGGGGTGATAGAAGGAGAGGAGGAAGGATAGGAACAGAGATTGAAACTGTGCGACGGAGAAGGAAAGAAAATGAGAGGGGGAAAAAAGATGAGAGAGAAAAAAGAGGCTGAAGGGAATGGACTTTTCTTTTCACTTCTACACCACTCATCCATGTCCACTTTCTTTTTTAATAGATTTCTAGCATCGCCTCCTCCTCCTCCTCCTCTTCCTCCATCCAGCCTGTATCAGCTCGGTAGATTAAAATGATAACCAGCAGTAATGAGGTCCTACAGGACGGCGGTTGCATGACTAATCGAAGGGCAACATGTACAGAAAGGTCCAGGAGCGACGCTTCAAAGGCCGAACACGGCGGTCTGTAATATACAGATTACACCAGAGAGTGAGAGTCGCCAACGAGAGCGAGAGACAGAGGGAGGTGAGCTCGCACACATTTCACCGCCTGAACCGTCGTCTCCACCCACAGCGGTGAGACTCGCTGCTCAGCTGAGTCAGATCTGAGGATGTGATTTCATCTCCTCTTTGAATCATATTCATTCATTCACACAGCTTCATCCTCCACATGAGGGTGGGTGGTGGATGGTGGGAGGCTGGAGTCAATCGTAGCTGACACTGGGTGAAAGGCGGAGTCATTTATGTTCATATTCTGTAAAAAAAAACACTGACAAACAGAGACATTTGCAGACTTTGGTTCCTGCTAGACATGTCCAAGTCCACTTCAGTACCCATACTCAAGACCTAACCCCAGGACCTGAATAAGGGTCACACTATACTACATTAAGGGTGCGTTCACACCAGCTCCTTCTTAAAAGAACTCTAGTTTTGTTTGCTTGGAACGTCCGGTTTGGTTTGGGGAGGTGAACAATCAAACTCTGGTCCACCTAAAAACATGGGTGTCAGTTCGCTTCAAGTGAACCAAATGCAGGAAGCGGACTACAATGGAGGGCATTGTGGGTAAACACAACCAAATGTGTCGTATGTTCACATAAAACGATAGGATTTGATGCAGCTCCATGTTTTTCTCTGATGTGGCAGAAACTGAAGTTGTCCTGGATTAGAACAACAGTAACTCTTGATGCAGCGCCACCTCAGGCGAGGAGGGGAACACGTTATTCAAAAGGTTTGTTTGTGAAAGTGTGAAAGCAAACTCGCTGAACGTTGCGACCCCCGTTTGAACCGAGTCCCCAATCAATCGTACCGAGTCCGGCGGAGACTATTAGGTGTGAAAACGACCGCAAGAATAATTAGGTCACAGGTAGAGTCCGGTTTTATTGCCGAGCGTCTCGTATCTCGGAGGTAATATTCAAAACCGTAAACCCAAGCAAACCTGCTATTACCTCACTGTCCGTTATAATTACAGCAGAGGAAAGTGTGCTTAGAGGCGAGCAGCAGACACTGAAGTGTGAAGGGCAGGTAAAAAGCAAATGTAAATGTCTGCTCAGTCGCTGGTAGTGTATTATGCAGAGGTCTATTTCTCCAATCAAGTGTCTCACTCTCTCTATTTTTACCCATTAATTTTTACCCATTCATTTCACATTTTACCCATTTTAAACCCATAGTACTCAATGTGCTTGATGTGTTTACCAATGCATTTCTTATCCTAACACCACTAAAGTAGGTCCTGGACACACTGGTGCCCTTAGTAAGTCAGCTGCTACATTCGAATAATAATAAGTAAAATAAATAAATAAATGTAGGACTAAGGGGAAAAAAAGGTTCAAACAGGTGAAAAACCTATAGCCGGTGATGCAAAATCTCTAATTTGTCCTGATGAGGGATTGTAGGGCTGCAACTAATGATTATTGTGTCCATAAAATGTCAGAAAATGTTCAAAAATGTTGATTGGTGTTTGAAATGACGATTTGATTTGTCCACAAACCCAAAATGATTTGGTTTTAATGATTTCCTTGTCAAATAGAGCAAAGAAAAACCAGAAAGTATTCACATTTAAGAAGCTGAAAAGTCAGAAACTTGTTTTAAATTATAACAAGAAAAGCTCTAAAAACGAATAATCGATTATCAAAATAGATTCATTTAGTAATCGATTAATAATTTGTTGCAGCCCTCATGGATTGCGGCCATACGGCTCAGGAATGGGACCACCTGTGACCTTTAAACCACATCCGAATGTGGGTTGTGGATAATGGGACGACCTGCACTTGGACACAATCTGTCAGCTGACAAAATCTGGCCCAAAATAAAACTATTGAACGCAGATTTTCAGCTGAACTCCTCCACTAACAGCTGCTTTAATTGCTGCTAGTTTCACACCAAAATACACCCGGAATTAAACTGGAGCATTTCATGACAAGAAAATTATGATCTATAAAAGCTAAATTGACAATGTTGGTTGCTTTGCCTGGAGCTAATAAGAGCTTGAAAAGCCTTAAAGGGGAAACGGGTCATAAAACGCAGCGGCGGCGGCGGGGGCCTCTTGACACGGCTCATAACGACGGCGCAGCAACAACATCAAAGTTGTAAAGTTACCACTAATTTATACCTGACATATCCTGAAATATACACGTCGTCACCGCCCCGTGTTCCTCTTTATTAGGTTTTAAAAGTGGCAATTATATCTGAGCGGAAAGCCTTTTATTGTCACTCCTCCAACATGAAGCATGTCACTGACAGCTGTGCTCCGAGTATTCTGCGACAAGCTGCCATTAAATGCCTTCAGTGTGACAGCCGTGCGCTGGCAGTTTTAGCCATGTGGCTGATTCATTGAAACACGGTTGTAAACAAACATTGTGTTCTCTCAATCTTCGCACAGAGTGACATAGTGAACAAAGCCATTTCAGCTCGCTAGAACATCTTAGACTGAGGATACGGGGGAGGCAAAAAAAAAAACACTTTCTCTTCTCTTTCCACTTTGGCTGTTTAGTATTTGATGCAAGAATCTGCAAATCACCATTTTGTATTTGTTTGCTGTTTATAAAAAAAAAAAACCATTACACTTTCCGGGTACGTTTTCATTTGAAAATGGTGTTTTCACATAAAAACAATCTTTTTTCCAGAGGAGTGTATGAGCTCTGTATCAGGAATCATTCATTTGTATCCATCTAAAAACCACGTGACCATGTGCATATCAGTGTAAACAGAAAGCTGATGCCGTCTTAAATTCAGAGCATTCCACCAAAAAGAAACAACAAAAATGAAAACCAAGAACAAGGATTTCTCTCTTGGGACTGAAAATGGAAGTTCAGTGTTTTCCTTCACAGCTAATAGTTCAGTTTATGCCAATAATAACAACCAGTAAGGCAAGTAACTTTGTTTCGTGAGTTATATGTTTCTTTCTCCTTGAGTGAAAGTCCTTGTAGTATCGAGGTTTAATACTGAAACTGAGCGAGCAACATTTTAAAACTTATGTAGAAAGGTAGAAAGCAGGCGTATCCAGAGCGGGGGTAACGCAATTTGATGGCCCAGACCAGTGCAATAATAGCATAATAACCTACAAACAACAAGAACTCACTTTGGCATTCAAGGATCCCCTTCATTTCATCAGTATTTGGGGAGTTGAACTTAGAGGAACAGCTACGAGATGCATTCAGGGAGCCTTGCAAACTGCAGTCCACTATATAAACGCTTGCCACTTGGTGGTAATAATGGATGCACTACTAATGAATTAGAAATAAGGTCATTATCATTTGTGTAACTTTGTTAAGTTTTATACCATTTAATTATTGGGATTTGTGACTGCAAATTTTCTGGAAATACTGTGCGATTGTCTGAAATGTTTTTTTTCCCTCAAGGAATGGGCAAGTTCTGGAGTGGGGAGGGGGGCAATTGTCCATCTTCATGCTTCAAACTATTGTTATTTTTGTTATCGGCTATATCAGTTACATCCATACTCCCCTGTTTTTAAATTCTGCTTCAGATACGTCTGCTGTCAACACTAACTTGTGAAAATGTAGTTGGTTCCATGTTAGTTTGAAAATCTGGAATAGTAAGGATAGTAAGGGTTTCACTGAGAGTTAAGCTTAGAGGAGTAGTTATGAGATGCATTCATGGAACTTTGCAAATTGCAGTCCACTGTCCAAATGCTGGCTGGTGGACTTGTGGGTTTCTTTTCTGATATGTTTTTCTTTTCCCTTATGGAATGGGGAAGTGGTGGAGTGTGGGCTGTAAGAAATAAATCAATTATTTCTAAAACGCATCAAAGTGTAGACGAGAACCTGCTTAGTGTTTACACCTGCAGGCAAATATCCAGTGCACCTGAGTGGTCACATGATGTGATTACACAGATCTGCATGGATGTAGCCTCTGTCTCACTCACCTCCCTCCGTCTACTAACCCCCCTACTATCTCTCTCTCCTCCCCCCCTGCTGGGCACAAACTGACAAAACCTTCAGCTTGGCATTTGTAGAGAAGCCTTACCTTCTTGACGTAGCCCTGGATGAGCTCCGGGGTGGGCACCTGCCCGGCAGACAGACACTCTTCCAGCTGCAGCTTGTACACCGGGCCGAGTGGCTGGCTCCTTTCCACCCTGCAGGCACCACAGTGGGGGAGAGAGAGAGAGAGAGACACACAGTCAGTTTCAGTCTTTCAGCCAGACCTGCTGGACAAACGCTCAGGATACACGAGGGTGGCCATGCATTCACATACAACCCCCCCCCGCCCCTCGAATAACAGCCTAAAATGACAAAATTACAATCACAGCACACCCGCAAACTGTAGACGCAGGCGTCGAATCTATAATGCAAAAATAAGCTCCTATCCAAAAT
The DNA here is from genome assembly GCF_019176455.1 of Solea senegalensis. Taxonomy (NCBI): domain Eukaryota; kingdom Metazoa; phylum Chordata; class Actinopteri; order Pleuronectiformes; family Soleidae; genus Solea; species Solea senegalensis. The sequence continues at coordinate 1,788,638 of NC_058029.1, forward strand.
ATTGCACTGCATCGAGAAGCTTTGCTAATGTTATTACCGCCCTGTGGGAGGCAGGAGACAAATACAATAAAACACTTCAGTGAGACAAAGATCCACACAGATGAAAGCAAACACATGGGGAGCACTGAAAGCAGGAAATTCAATACACCCCTCCCCTCCGCGTTGAGGGCCATCAGTATTTTGAGAGAAGGAGAATCTATTTATATGGTGTTGTATTTTCCTCTCTTTTTTCCCTCTCCCCCCGTCCTCTGGAGGAAATCCCAGAGCCAGAGCTCCGAGGAGAGCAATGCCCCAGCTTCCACCTCCCAGCTTCTCATCCTGTTGACAAGGCGAAGAAGCCCCACACGCCCTTTTCCTCCGCGCGTGTGTGTGTGTGTGTGTGCGTCTACGGTGGACCTGTGTGTGTGTTCTCTGTGTGAGTTCTGACTTTACATGAACACCTGATGTGCAGGAGGCTAAAAGATGCATGTGTGCATGCTGGTGTCTCTATTAAAGGCTTGTTCCTGTGTTTCTGGCTACATTATTGCGCTGATATTTTACATTTTTTTTCCGGTCACAGTTCACTGGAAAACAACAACTTCTCCTCGTAGTTTTAGGACAATGCTTGTTCATTATCTTGCACAGCCAGATTAAATAACAAGTGAGCTTTATAGAGCCGGTGCTGGGGGTTGCATATCTTTTTTTATTAACATGAAAATGAAGATTTAGTAGTTTCCTTCCATTTTTCTCGTCTTTATCTCACCTCATAATGATGAAAAAGAAGGTCAGTCTTATCTTTTTTTTTTAAAAAAAGGTGATTTATACGTGTTTCCTAAAATGTCAAAGTATTTACTCGGTGATATTTGTATTTGGAAAAATGCTTTCAAGAAAAATGTTCTTTTATCTTCGCTGTTCACTTTGAAAAATGCTGATTAAAGGGAACAAGTAGTTTAGGATTTCCATAAAGTCATGAGCAGAATATCAATATTGTTCAAAGACTCAACTCTTTCACTCGGCTTTATAACTGGGCTTTATTTACATCCTCAAACATTTTATTTATGAAATATTATTTCAGTTTGCTTAAGGCCAAATTTGATCTACTTCATTTAATTAAGGAACATTTGTCTCTCCGTTAACTGCATAACTGTCCAACCAGTGTGTGTGGTGCCAACTTTAGCCATGTTTGGATGAGAAATGCAAGTTATCAGTAGAAATGCGATGGGAGAACGAGGGAGATCAATAACATGTACAGCACTAGTTTCTTATAATTAAAATTTTTACTGTCTCATTTTTGTTGATTCGGCTTGTTTTTTTCTTCTTCATTTATATATTATGACATTTTTGTCCATTTTACCTCATCAGTACACCCTTTTGTCAGCTTAATTTTATTTAATGAACTACAAATATGTATTTAGTTATTGCTTCTCATACATTCCCATGGGTTATTTTGTCATTTATTAGTATTTTCAGTCTCTAATGCGGGGTTTTTCCTACCAAACCTCTAAATGATCCAATTTTGTACAAACATGACTACTTTAGTCAAGTTATTGTTTAAAAAAGGCAAAAAGTTTGCTGTGGACGTTAATATGGAGAGTAAAATGCCCCCCAAAAAATGCTAATCCCTCCAAACTATCATTACAACAGCAGTGTTTTACCTTATTTTTCAAACCAAAGATATGCTAATTAATAGTCAACTGTAGCGACATAATATATCAGAATAAGTTTGTATTTTTGTCAGAATAAAGGCTCTGAATTATGGATGAAATGATCATATTTGTGAAGATAAGCAAATAATCTGCAGAGCGAGACAATAAGTTTAATAATAATAGTTTCTTCTGCTTCATTTTATGAATCTTTTGTGAAGGGGATTGTTTTTGTTTTGTTTTATCCTGTGAAGCACCTTGAGTTACATTCACTTACATGAAAAGTGTTACATGAATAAAGCCTGAATGAATGAATGAATGATTGGTGGATTGATGGACTGGTCGCGGTGCTGAATAAACATATTACGTCCTATACAGTCACCGGTTCAATTCAATTCTGACAATTTCAAATCACAACAGACTTTATCTGGAGCCACCACGCGACTCCACTGTCACCGACACTCGTCACTTGGTGTTTATCACTGTCGCAGCAGAAAACTGGGCCGAAACTGAATAAATCAGCACAAACTTTACATCACACGCTTGTTGTCGAGAGCGACAGTATTCATATTTCAGAGGACCATTTCCTTTATAATGATTTGCATGCATATACTCACACAATACGCCGTATATATAACATGTTTAGGGAACGCTGTACATGCTGCAGGTCAAGAGGAAGCTTAAATAGATAATATGACAAAATAATATGATGAAAAATTCCAGTTCATTTGTTCAAAGTCTGGCAATTTAATGGAAATGATTCAAAAGATTTTTTTCAAATTAAGATCTGGCACTTGAGCACTGTAATTTCATTGCTATGAAGAAATAGGCACATATAGGCTGTGATTTCTTTCCAAATAAGTCTTTTTTGGAGTGAAACTCTTCGGAGTGTTCAAAAAGAAGAAGAGAGAGAAGTTCCTGTAACGTGGCCGAGCACGAGGATTCAAACGGTGCACTCGGTCCTGGAGGGAGGCCTCGGGTTATAAATAGCAGCTGCATCACCTGCTGTCCAGTCCATCTTCTCAGTGTGAAACGGTGACTTTTCATGCAGCGTGCAGCGCTGGCTGTCAACCTCCGAGGCCTCGCGTGCTTAGACGGGTGTCAAATGCCTGTCCGCCATTCGCCGCCCCCCCCCGCCCCCTACCTGGAGCTAACTCCCTCTTGAGCGAGCACACCTGCTAAACTCCCTCCCCCCTCTTGTCTGCCTACAGATGGGTCACATGCTTTGTTTAGCGGTAGAACATCTTGTGTTGGACTAATCATTCCCCCGGGAGCTGAACATTCACATGGTAACTGCGCATAATCTGTTAATGGCTTGCTCTGGGATTTGTTTTAGCAGTGCACGGTGGCTACATCACTTATAAACGGGTGTCCAGTTGCACTGTGTTTACTGTGGTATGAAAACGGGGGATAATGACGAGGCGCGGGTTTGTTTTACGCTTTAGTCGCTTTGATTTAATCGTGAAATTTCTGCTTGTGTATTCACAAAACGACCACCGTCTATTGAACAACAGAAAGCTCACCTAATAAAATCTACACCATGTTAAGTCAACAAAATCTTAAACATACTGCAAGTTTACGACTTTATCTCACTGTTGGAGAGCATTTTATGACTGGAAACCAAAGTTTGTGTCCCCTGCGTAAACCGCTTACTCACAGCACCAAATTCCACAGAGAAAAGTGTACATTTTCACATCAAGGCACACAGGAAGTGTTGATGCACCAATGCCTCCATCACTAAGGGGAAATATGTTATTTTGATTTACGCATTTGAAATCCTTCATTCTGATTTACGTGAGTGACTTAAACTTACCAAATGGCAGCAGTAAAGCAGCAACTCCCACGTCCACCATGACCTAAAATTGCAGATTTTCTCTATGGAGTTTGGTGCAGAAAAGAAAGCAGCGAAAGCTTTTCTGTCGTTTTTATTCGGTGAGCCTTTGGATAAATGTGTTAAATGTACCTTAAAGGGGACATATTATACCCTATTTCCCCCATTAAAATAGTTCCCTGGTGTCCTAATGAGTCTGTGCTCCGGTCATGGAGGACGTACTGAACAAATATGTTTAATTAGGACGTGTCAGAATGGTCAGTTATGAGCTCTGTGCGATCTTTTCTTAACAATTTGTGTGTTTGTACAACGGTGAAATACGTCCCCTGACTAAATACAGCGACCGCTGGCCGCAGTCTGATGTGAAGTGGTGCGAACACACGAACACACGTTTGCTGACTTTATCCGGCACATTAGCTTCATATATAAAATCCTCTGTAAAACACTGTGCTCCACTGTGCAGCCACCAACAGCACACTTGTCCCTCCGCGTTGACACAATACCGCTCTTCCTCCCTCGCCTGCACTCTCGCAGGGACAAGGTGGAGCTAAGGTGGAGCTCGCGAAGTAAACTTACTGGTGGGGCGGTTACATTCGCGGTGAAATGCGCATGCTGCCGTCATAAGCGCAGGGAATTCAACATCGAGCGTTTTATCGCCTATACTTACACTAAGCGGAACCACGAAAACATGAGTATTCTTTTTCCACACTTTGGCGACTGGTAGGGCCTCCAGAGTCCCAAATATCAGTATTAAAATGGTTAAAAAGTTGATTTTGCATAATATGTCCCCTTTAAACAAAGAGCTACATCAGACAGAGTTATCAAAGTGGAGCCATAAAAGTTCATTTTGACATTTCCTGTAAATGTGACTCTGGAGCGGTCAGGAAAATCCCTCGTGAAAATCTGTGGAGTGACATTTGTCTTCTCACATTCAGCATGCATTTAGTCTGAAGAAGGTCTGAGCCCAACTGGTGAGGTATGTAAATTCTTCCCTCTTGTACTTTTTGCATCAGAGGCAAAGTTGCTTTCGATTGCTCACGCACCTCCATCTTGAACTTTTCATCAATTGCAATGATTGCAGTCACAGAGCCTGTAACCCATGTTCGGCTCTCCGTCGCCATGGAGCTTAATAATAAAGTACACCTCTTTTCACACATTCATGAGTCATTTCACCACAGCACGGAGAATACTCTAATGTGCCTTTTTTTAGTTTTATCTCCACATGCCTTTATTTTCCACCCTCTCCATTATCGCCATCTTTTCTCCATCTCTGATGCTCTCCAACCTCCACCCATCTCCCTGTCTCAGCCCGAGCACACGGAAGAGCCTTGTAATTACCCAGTAATGATGAATATATCCCATCAGGCTTTGCTTGCTGAACTGTAACCCTATTCCATCACAACCAAATTGAACATAGGCAAATTTGACGGATGACATTTCTACATTTTCAAATGCTCCAATCTATTCTGTAAGTGTTTTTTCTTTTTTTTTTTTGCTTCTTCTTCTTCTTTTTCTCCTTTCCTGTCACCGATTGAAACATGGAGGGCGCCACAAGAGACAAATTGCCATCCGAGGTTTCCAAATGTATAACCCACTTACGTCTGTTGCGCGACAGGGTCCTCACATTTGCAGATGACACTGCGTTCTATGTACTTGACCCCTGTGTAGGTTTTGACAGTGAACGGGCTCCCACAGCACGGTTACTTTATACGACAGGGAATTAAAATGGATCTGGTCCACAGTCTTACTGTACACACATGCTAAATAAAGGCTAGGATTTTGGTTGTGGTCCATGTACAGTGCTGAAAAGACGGAGCAGATAAATGGCTGCTCACATTCACTGCAACACCTACAAACTCCCTCCTCGTTGTCTCTTACCTTTGATTTCTGGGACTGACACCAAAAAAAGAAAGAGATGCTCTGCTATGTGGGCTGTCTCATTTCTCTTCCCTGGTTTTCCTCTGGGGGGAGATTTGGATTCCCCTTGGGATGGTGCTGTTTTGAGCAGCTGTCTCCACGGTGACAGACTTTGGAGATAAACCCTGGGTCCTCTTTATGGCTGGGGCCATCAAAGGATGGTAGGCTACTCTGCTCTTTTCACTGAATATTCTCTCTTTCCTTTCCTTTTTAAAATATCCCATTCAGTCTCTTTCTGCGCTCTCTCTACCCAGCTGTGATAGTGTCTTTTCCACTGGAGCAAGACAAGTTTGTCATTACAAAATAAAAAGACGAAGAGAAAGACAGATATGCATTCCATTCAGCTGCGCCATTTTCAAACACAATCAATATTCCGGTTGTCCTGTTTGGCAGCTGTGAACAGTGTTTGGATTGTTTTCACAAAAAGTCTATGCATGACCAAAGGGTGCCTGAGGTGTTCGACGCAGCAGCATGGGAGGTGATTACTAATGGACACAATCTGCAGGAAGGAGAGGGCAGATAAGGTGTCCCGCATTTCAACAACATGACCTTTCTAAAATGTGGTGGTTTGGCCTCATTTTTTCCCCCCTCCACAATCTGTGCATTAATGCATCAGAGCTTTATTTTAGGTCATTTCCTGCATAGACAATGAGAACTGAGCAGTAGGTCCATTTCCAGGCCACACTTTCCGCATCTGCGTGTCCTCCGAGGTCCATTATGTGATGTGAATTTCGGAATTTGCCCATTTGCAGATGACAAAACCCATTGCGTGGTACAAATGACGGATGTTCTGACCACGGAAACTTGCTTGAGGTTAAGCGAGAAGGTCCACTGCCAACACATTTACAACTCAGCAGTCACATAATAAAAGTGAGTACGCATGCATGGAACCATAGACTGACGCGGACGGCTTTAAAACATAAAAAGGCTCAAGAAGGGCAGGCATTCTCACCTCTTCAAATACTAAGGTTTCCCACTTCCCACTACAGATTCAGCAGCTTCATACTTTTAAATACTTGACATTTGTTTTAAAAAACGTCTCTCTGAACTGACACGAAACCCCCAGACTTCTCAAAGGCTGAAAACAGAGTCTAGAAGAGGAGCATGTTTCTCTCAGTTGACTTGATTTGCATTATGCTTAAAGGTTATTATGGAATTATCAGTCAACGGCAACATGAAATATGTCGTGTATCACAGGTTAGCTACAACATCCACAGAATGTTTCAGTGAGAAACATACTATTTTCAAGATTTTCTCTTTCAGATTTGGATCAATTTTAGTTGAAAATCCCCTACTGGTGAACTTTACACCACAGAAATAATGACCACAAAAGACTCTGAGATTGATTTTAATACACTTTTACCGTCGCCTATGCTGTACAAAGCCGAAAAGAATAAGGAGGTCTAGACGACGACCATTGTTGCATGTCACTCTCCATCTCTGTCACCATAGCAGCTGATGGAAAACACCACAGGCTGCACATTTATCATCATAGAAAAATGATTCATTACAAAAACAGCTTGAATGTCATGTTAAATGGACCATAACAGCGTAATGCTGTATTTTTGTTTTTTTTTACAGTTTTCGGCTTAACTATTGATTAATTATTCCGTGTAAAGCTGTTATGTGACGAAAGACTGGGATTTCATTCACTCAGTAATAACGTTGCCCATAAATTAAAGGGGAATAAGTCTGTTCTCCACTTCAGAAAGAAAGCCTTAGTCCTTGTTGTTCAACGACTTCAGTTAGTTGATCTTGAGGCAGTGAGAGCAGAGGGAGTGCTGCAGGATGTAAGGAGTCATTGGAGGTTTACATTTGATTCTGCGGTGTAGTGTTGTCGTAGAATCGGGGGGAAGGATTTTGTCTCCGACAGCTCAGACATGTCAACATAATGTTAGCATTAAAACCACAGCAGGACGTCCTCACAACAGTGGTGTTTCTCTGCAGCACAGCTCAGCTCTGTTGCCGGCTTCATGATGAGTGGCAGGGTGTTTACCAACGCTGATATTACAGCCTGGTTTTCTATGTTGAGGTTTGTTGGACAATATCCTTTTCAGTTAAAATGCCCATCCATCCCAGAAAGCATCCGGATGTGGGCGACTTCTGGCAATAATGCGGCGATGCTGGCTTTCATCTGGCCCAGACAAAATGGCAAATGTGGCTTGAATATCCTAAAAACAAATGTGGGTCTTTTGTTGTGGTACTCTGGGCAATCTGTAATCTGGATGTCACCCTAAAGTGGGCCACATCATAAATAATAAATATGGGCCAGATATCTTCAGACAAATGTGGGCCACCTTTGGTAAAGATGTGGCACAATCACTGACATGTGGTGATGCAGTGGCCAGTTGTGTAGCCCAGATCTGGCAAACGGGAGCAGAGCCATAATTCCACGGAAGGATGTGGGCCAGAGCAAATGTCAGGTACAGGCCGAAATGGGCCACAAGAAGCTGGAAACCATTCATCCTTTTACCCACACTGGTGATGAGAGAGGTGGGGGAAGCTGGAGCTAATCCCAGGTAACATTTGGTGAGAGGAAGTGTTCACCCTGGACGATGTCACAAGACTAAACCTATCACGTTCATTGAAACATCCACATGAATTTAGTTCATTTAAAGTTAGCAAATTATGGGAAAACATTCACTTCATAGTGTGATGACTTTATTTCCAGTTACAGCCTCCAACTGACGAACTGACCTAACGCCAAGCTGCATGTCTTTGGACTGTTTGAGGAAGCGGAGGAGAAAAACACGCAGAAAGAACTGGGATTTGAACCAAGAAAACTAATTTGGCAAAACTAAAACTCAAATTTGACTGATGCCACTGAATAACTTTGTCATTTAACCGTTTTAGTTTTAAACTTCAAATTGTTGATAACGAGACTTCTCCTAGATTTGCTGTCAGAGTTGTGAGACCAACAGGCAGCTCTTGTGTTGAAATACTGTCCTGGGAACAGAAATATCTCAAATAAGCTGAAGCAACACGTCTTTAAAATACTTTTTTTTTCTGGGACTGTCAGGTGATTTATAGTAAGCAGGAAATATCTTAACGGCTTTCATTGCCCAACTCAAAATGAAATACCATTATGATAAAACAGGAAAGTCTGAGGAACCCAAATAAGGTTGTCTCGTTTAACTTGATGAATCATCCAGTGCCAGAGAACCTACATCTCGTGCTGTAAGACATGAAAAGAAGCGCAAGGTTTCTGCTAAATGGAAGAAAACAGGCGACGGAGATGAGGAACTATAGAAGGAGACAGTTGACAAGAATTTAAATTACATTTGTACAAAGCAATTTCTTTATTGCTTCTTTTTTATTTATTATTTGACTTTTATTTTTAGTATTAATCATATTTTACTCCAAAAGGATCTAATAAGATTAAGTTGTCTGTTCATTGTCCTTCATTTTCTCTGAGAGCACCAACAAAGACAACAACAACAACAACAAAACCCTCTTTGGTGTTGTTTTTCTTACATGATTGCTCTTTGTTTGCAGCGGCTCTGATTATTACAGCCTTTGGCTGCTTGTTATATCGGGTATTGGTTTTTTGTTAATGTACTGTCGCTGTGGGTGAGTGCGTTAGCTAAAGGACTGAAATGTCAATGAAGATTAGCAGCGGCGTCATCGTGTTTATGCTCAGCAGCGCAGGCATTACAGCAATGGTTTGCCGTAATTCAGACGTGTCACTTTAAGTGTGGAGGAGGAAGAGCAGCGTCTGATTGATCCTCAACAATGTCCCTCACTTATAGGCCATTTATATACGTTAATGGTAAACACACTGTAAGAGCCATTTGTGGTAATTGTCGGCATGCCACACTTTGTTTATATACGTTGTGTTTTTTTGCAGTATCATATTGGACACCAGAGGCCTGCACTTCCATCAGGATGTGTAGTCTTCAAGCTCACTTTGAGTTTAATCTTACAACATTGGTTCACTTCTTATCGCTGAGCCTGTAGCCTGCTTAATCGGATTGATCATCAACTGTCTACCTCTGATGCCAATCCCAGCTGACATAGGGGGAAAGACGGGGTACACCCCGGACAAGAAGGCCAGTCCATCGCAGGGCAAACATAGAGATGAACAACCACCCACTCAAACACTCACACGGGCAATTAACCTCTGCATGTTTCATAGACATAACCCCAAACTGCAGGGAGAGTAGGTGGTTACAACAGATTCCAGGAACAACATTTGGGAACTATGTTCAGAACAGCACAGTCCTAGGAACTTCCTGCTGGCCATTCGATACTGGCTTCAGGAGGGATGGCAGCCCATGGCCTAGTGGAAAGGGAACTTGGCTTGTGTTTGGAGGTGCCTCTGAGCAAGGTAGCCAATCCCCAATTGATTGGGGGTTAACTGGACACTCTAAACAGACCCCAAGGGTCACATCTAGTATACAATGGGGGGGATTTGCATCAGGAAAGGCAGCTGGTGTAAAACCTTTGCCAAATCAAATCTGCGGATTACTAAAAAAAGCAGATAATCCACTGTGGCAAAGGGAGAAGCCAAAAACCCAGGTGGTGGTGCTTTAGATGCACAGGTAAGGAACTCTACACAAGGGCTCTGTGTAAGATCACCACTCCTTTCTGTGTGTTAACGGCAACGAAATGGACACAGGAAAAGTATTTGCCACTACACAAAGTTAAAGTTTGTTATGTGAAGCTTAGAAAAGAAGAGATGGAGAGATGGATCTTAAGACACACATACGTCCAAGTCGACCTGGGTGTTTGCTGGGGCTTCAGAGCCAGACAGATCCCCCACTGGGATTTCCAAATGTTGTGGGTTTTTTTTTACCTGAACTGACTTTACATTGCGTGGTGTTGAATGACAGGATTGGGTTTTATGACCCGTGGGGCTATCGGACACATTCTGAATTCTCTAAAAGGAGAAGGATTCTGAGTGGACAAAAAGATGTCAGATTCATCACCACTCCTCCATGTCCTTCAAACACAGTCGGAGCCGCTCCCTGGCGTCGTGCCCTCACACCCTTGACAGTGCACACCAACCGCCCCTCCCCCCCCCTCCCTCACAGTTGACAAGACGAGAGCTGGAGGGCAAACGCAGGGGGTGGCGGGGGTGACTTTGGGCCACACAGACGCTTCTGGCTGTAGAATCGAAAAGAGCTGGCGATAGAGAATTGAGATTACTGCTGATTCACATCCAGTACAGCTGCCCACACAAGCCACGAGCGAGCAGATGTTGTGAGGCTCCGAAACAAAAGGTCGAACAACAGCTATGAAATGCTAAATGAACCTCTGATGTTTGTTTAGGTGGAAACGCGTTTGCACTGGCTGTTATTTGAGCACTAATGTCACTTATACCAACCAGCCTTGACATCATTTTCAAGCCGTTATGAACATTAAGATAAAGCAGCATCTGATTCCCACCACATATTTTTTTTCTTTCTTTCTGCATAATGACACCAATTAAGGTGCATTAGTAATCTCAGCATGTTTTTCTTAAGTGACTGTAATGGCTACATCATTTTGTGATAACAAAGGTCGTATTCCCAGGGGGTCGAGCTAAGACATCTGAGGCCCCCAGAAAACACGACTGCCTGAGCACCAGGCCCTCGTCTTTGTTTTGTTATTTGAGTAAAATGCATTACGTTTAATAAGAGAAGTCTTCCCCTGGTCATCACCAATGAATATGAGGGTTTTTTTCCTCCGCAACACTGCCACGTTCAATATTCATTTATGCATTTTACTATTTTAATTGAGTAAAAGACAATGCATTAAAATAACATTTTGGTAAAATGGTGCCCAGAATGTGGGTTAAACCATTAGCTGGTACAAATATGGATACATTTGTGACCTGATTGGACGTTCTTATTTATTTATTTGATATTTTGTTTTCCTCTTTACAGCGGCCACCATAATTGATTAAAACATATTTCTTAAATTACTTACAAAGCACTTATTGGTCTGGCCTCTCAGGGTATTAGCGATCATTTATCCACATATAACCCTGGTTGTACTTTGAGATTCTCTAACAGAGGCCTTTTAACTCTTTCCACTATTGTCTAAAAACAAAAGGGGGACAAGCTGCAAGACTCTGGAAGTGGACTCTGCCAGAGGAAATACGACAGGCACCGTCAGGAGCTTCCTCTTAATCAAAACGTAAAATGTACTTTCATTGTTCTGCCTTTCCCCATTTAGTTTTTATTATTTGCTATGGTTAGCTGTGCTCTTTATTGTTTGCTTTTATTACTGTGTTTCTCTTTATTTATGTTTTATTTGTGAAGCACTTTGCAACTTTGTTTTGAGAAGCGCTACATAAGTAAAGATCATTATACATCATTACTACAAATATGCTTTTGCAGTCATTCAGTCAGTCAGTCCAGCCTGACTTATTAGTGCCCCAGAACACACACACACACATTCCCTGACCCCTTGCCCTAACTATCAACTAAGTGCCTAACCCTAACCTATACCCAGTTCTAACCCTAACCCTTAAAACCAGTTCTTGACCCCCAAAAAGCCCTTTAAAGATGTGAGGACCAGCCAAATGTCCTCACTTTGCCAAAAGTCCTCAGTCCATTATGGTTTATACGATTTTTGGTCCCCACAAAGCACCACTACTAGAATGCACACACATACACAAACTTGTTTTTATATGTTAGTGGGGACACATCATTTAAAGTTCATCAACCTAAATCCACTCATGACCAGCGGTGCTCATGGAGACCAAAAGCTTCTCCTAATGAGGCAGAACCTCTTTTCTGAGATACTGGTTCAAGTTTAGGGCTAAGATTTGTACTGTGGTTAGGTTAAGGTTAGGGTTAGCATTAAGGGTTCAGGTTAAGATTAGTGATAAGGTTTTATTTAGTCTGTTCAAATGAATGGAGGTCAATGTAGAGCCCGAAAAGCTCCAGTGTTTCAGTGGTTTTTAACATGATTTAAAAAACACATTTTGATCGGTAACTGACTTTTTCAATCATCCAAATTTGGCATAGTGGTTAATAACACATTTTCTTGTAGGATGACAGACATCAGAAGTCAGAAGACATATTTTTTTATCACTTTAAAGGACTTAAAGTATCACTTGCATGTTGACTTTTCCACCCTATGTTACCTCACTAATGTTTTTGCATTTAGCTAAGCAGTTTCTTCCTTGATTTCCCGCTGCTGATTGACTGGCAGAAAACTGTCACAGTATAGAGCTTTTAAACACAGAACCCCAAGTGTTTCAGTGACAGCAGCTTCAGCTACACATATGTCAGGACGCGGCTCTTACCCATCGTTGAGTCGGACCAGTATGGCCCGGTAGAGCTGGTGCGGTGGGCTGTTGGATTCTGGACCACACGGATGGATGAACGGGTGAACGGACGCCAGAACAAACCCCTGCTGGTAAAGTTCCTGAAGCTGACACGGCAGCTCTCGCACCGACGAGAGACGCAGTGTGGACGTCCCACCTGAGAGACACCAAAACACGGAGGGAAAGTGTGTGAGACAAGTATTTTTATATACCAGTTTGTTTCTCATAATGAAAACTGATGAGCTGCTTGTCCTGAAACTTGTCTTTAGACACATCAAAGCAGAACATTTACTTTCTATTCCTGTGCTTCATATTTAAATGTTCTGTATTCCTGTCTGGCAGCCATGGTTATTATATATATATATATATACACATACAGTAGCAGATCATAATGTTTATAATGCTAAATTTATTCTAAACAAATCCCAATAGCAGTGAGAGAAATAGTCTCTGTTGGCATTTAGAACAACTGAGATGAACTATAAATGAAATGTATTTTATATTACATTACATGAGGCACCATTTTACATTCACAAAAGCAATAAGAAAGATGCTAAACAACAATAGAGAACCATGTTTGGTCCCATGACCCTTTTCTTCATGTCTGCAGAAAGGGTAGAAAACTTTAATTATCATGACATTTTATTGAAGCCACTAAATTAAATTAAATGATTCCCATTCGGCCAGTACATTTGGGTCATTCCCTCTATTGTACCCAAATATATGACATTTACAGCGCATACAAAATGTTAGCAAGAATAATTTCGCACGGATTGTGAATCATCCAGGCAGCGGGAGGTATGCAGTACATGCAGTTTCAGACGATTCTGAAACAAAGCTGCGAAAAAAAGGAATGAAAACCACATGAGAACCATTTCCCACCGCAGTTCCCTCTCTGTCACTGCATACAAATGACGCATATTACGGCCATTTTCACAGCAGTTAGCCTCTCTTCCATTTCTTTTGTGTAATTCATGTAAGAGGTCTTGATTACCATAGAAACCGCTCTGGTAGAGCTTGACCTTACAAACGGAACAATGGAGTACAACAAAGATGCAGCGGCTACAAACTGGGAGCGAAGCAAAATTGTAGTGGGCATAATAAAAAAAATGCAGCTTAGTCGCAGCATTGCTCAAAAGACCGCTTCAGCAGAATGTTGTGCTGGCACAGTGACGTTGACCTTTGACCATTTGGACAAGTAGGAATTTTTGGACTCATGGCCAAAAATGTGTTTTGTGAAGCCACAATGACTATGACTCTATTTGTATTATTATTCTTTGTCATTAGATTTCCTTCAGGCGGTTCCAAAATGTGGAATTTGCAAGAGTGAAGACACCACAAAAATGTAGTCAGTCAGTTCATTATTGAGCCTGTGGGGAAAGTTTGTAGCAAATTTGATAAAATTCCTATAAATTCCTATAAAAAGCACAGTGAAAATGGCCATGTTCAAACTAAAGTTGTTGAATGGCTTTTAACTTCATAACTTCTGTAAAATATAGACCAATAGTGCAATATCCTATGTAAAACTGTGTCTACCCTGTACAATATGTTGTAGATACTGTATTCTGGTTACACATTGTCAAAGTTGTATAAAAGTGCTTACATTTTAGTTTTGTTTTGTGTGTATTGTGGGACTAATAAAGGATGATGTTATCTGACCTCATCTCCAAATTACAACATATTCCAGAAGAAAGTGGAGGAAATTATGAGGAAAGTCAATAAATTCCCCTTTTATTCAGTTGAACTGCTTGGTCAAAATCATCTGCTGAAGTTCAAACCAAGCATCAGATTGTATTTCAGGAAGAAAAAAAAGGGATTTTCATGTTTTTACAGAAAACGGTCCAAAAAAAGACAAAATATCCAATGAGCAGAAGTTCTCTTGGCGTAAATGACCAGACTGATCGAAATGCAAGGCAACAACTACACAAAACAGTTTAAAACCAAGGTGTCGGTGTAGATTCTCTATCATCCAGGTCAGGATTATGTAAAAGTAAGTGAATCAGTGGAAACTGGATTTGTAAATTGTTGAAGATTTTTCTTGAAGACGTTTCTTATAGATTTCTTGGACATGTTCCTTGAAGACAGTTCTTGGAAGTGTTTTTTGGAGACATTTCTTGAAGATGTATCTTGGAGACGTTTCTTGAAGATATTTCTTGGACATTTCTTAAAAAACATTTCAAAAAGTGGTCTCTTTAAGACCTGTCTGGAGGACCTTTCTCTCTGTAAATAGTCAAGTTCAGTTCGTACTGATTCATTGACTTATGTTATGGAAAGTTATGCAGAAGACCATCTCTGAATGCCTTGAAGCAGATGAACTACAGCAGCAGAAGACCTCAGCAGGTGCCGCTCCTGCCAATTTATAAGATGTTTGTATACCTAATAAAGTGGCCGGTGAGTGTAACATCCCGGGAGACTGTCCCCCTCTGTCTAGTGTCATTTACAAATTGCACCAGGCTACATTAAGATTTGCAATTCAGATAGTGACAGCGACTTCTTTTGAGTCATTCCCAGTTTGTTTTCACAATTAGCGTCTCACTTTTCACTCTATCCGTTCAATCTGAGAGTTAATAAGATTGGATGAAAATCCAATCAGAGCTGATTGCTTAGACTCCGCATCACAGCAGCTCTCTATATTCTGACACTCACTTTGATTCCCCCTCTCGGCTCGACTTACATGTCCAAGCAGAGCAGAGGAGGGTCTGATATTCATGAGCTACGATCAGTGTGTGTGCGCATGGCCAGCTGTGTTTTAAACAGAAAAGCAAAAGATGGGGTATGGGTAAAAATAAAATAAATAAAAAAGAACCTCTTTCTGTCGCTCTCTCTCCTCAGGGGATGGACCTGCAGGAGACAGCTGCAAGTGATGGTCTCATTTGGGGAGCAACAAGCCACACTAAGCTTCTGTCAGGCAGCATCAGCCAATCGGGGCGCATGGTAATGACACGGGGAGTGGAAAGTGGCTCAGGTTCGGGAATTGGAGCAATTATATTTGGAAATAGGGAGCTCGGTTCCAGATAACTTTGTTGTCATTATTACGTGTATAAAATTAAATTGTGCGCACAAGTTCAAACAAAGCCAAGGTACATAAATACAGGGTCAAAGAATAATATAAAATCGAAGAAAAAAAGGTGAATATAAGGTACCAACGTTTGTGTAAACTAGAAAATGTTGAGAGTAGATTGTTGAGTAGTTTGCCTTTAATCTGGGGGAAGGCAGATTAAAAATCCCCAACGACTGTTGCCACAGCAACCCAGATCAAAGGGAGATGAGAGTGTTGTCCCTCTCCACTCATAGAATAGAGGAAAAATAAATGTTTCAGAAATTATATTTAGTACACAAAAACTGAATGTACCCACACCACATGATCATTTTTTTCACTTTTCTGAATTTGGGGCAAACATTTCACATGTTTTGGTGCAGGTTCAAGGTCCAAAAATGTGATTACAAAATATTGGCAGTGTATTTCTAGAAAAAAGGAAGTTGTGGATGTTGCCTATGTCCAACTATTGCTTTCCTGCTCTTTATTGCCTTTTTTGGGCGCTAACCCCAATTGTTGGAATGCTGAGTCAGCGATTCTCCACTGTTTTTCCTGTTTCCGCCAGTTTTTTTGGACGCTACACCTCCTCCCACACTTCAGGAAGGCAGACAAGGGTTCCAGACATAAAAACAACTGGCAGAGAAAAAGTTAAATCATTCAAAAAGTTTAAATTGCAGGAAAATGATGTATTGTTAGCAGGAATGTCCTGATTGTGCTGGACATTTTGATGTATGAATTGTTGAAGTTGGCTGAAGAAATGTAGGCGATAGCGACCAAATCATGGCAGGAAAACAATAAATGGGAATCGCTGACTCAACATTTCCAACAAAGAAGTGGAGCAAAAAAGAATAAGGCTTTGGTTTCTGGCCGCGAGTTTGAGCCGCAATAGATTATTCAACGGATTATTGGCATTGTGGTGAGGCGTGTTTTTATGGTACGAGAAGGGGGACAATATGGAGTAAGAAAGAGGTCACGTTTTTAAAAAAGAGAGGGTCAAGTTATAGACTATGATTGGGACTTGGGTTCGTGGATTGCAGCAGCTCACTGTACGAGGGGATATTTAGTGCAGGCCAAACAGCTGGGGTGTGTGGGAGAGTGCCAAGACAAAGAGCTGGATGCAGACCGATGGGGGAAGTAGGGAGGGCAGGAGGAGGAGGGGGTAGCACGGTCTGTTTGTCTGTACAAGCTGTCACAAGACGTGGGAAATGTGGCTTCGGCTAATTAGTGTCAATGAAACTATGCAGAGCGAACGGGTTCGGATTTGTGGGAAAAGTCCAAGTACAGCGAGTCAAATGGGAGGTCAGACCGAGGGCGAGCGGCGGCAGCAGACGATGCTTTCCGTTTGTGTCTGTTCTCTCTGGACTTTGGGAAATCTAATTATAGAAAGTTGCTTTCAAGTTGTATTTAGAGACAAATTTGGCATTAGCTTTAATCAAAGAATTTCACATCCGAGGACTAAATACAGGGTCATGAATACTCATGTTTCTGAGCTTTAATGTACAATGGTTTTTGATGATGATAGTTTGATTGCTTTAAACTTTCTTTAGCCCCTTTTCTACCAAAACCATGGTTCCACCGAAATCACCCGGGGAAAAAACTTTCCCTCGACCCCAAACTCTCCCTGAAAGAAATCCCTACTTGCAACTATGGACTTTTCAGATTACCAGGAGCTCTAGAGGGGCGGGGCTGAAGAACGCTGATTGGTGGAGCACATTTTGCAGCCAGTGATTTGCTAAGAAGGAAGTTCAACTAGACTTTGACTCGATGATAAGAAACTACCAAGTGTCATTTTGTGGAAATGTAAGCCACACAGATTACCTGGATTTTATTCCCTAGGAAAATAAATTCCTGATAATGAAAGTTTCTGGAAATGCTGGTGGAAAATGGGTAATTGATAAACTTCAGCAGCAACATTTTTTGAGCGGACTGCACGTGTGTTCGCAGAATGATGAAATGTATGAGGTTTCTTGAATGCATCTTGTAGCTGCTCTTGTATGTCAACTCCAAAGAAGTGGAGTGAAATTTACCAGGGTCATTAAATGCATCTTATATCCTCTCCTGAAAGTTCAACATGTGAATCCTGTATTTGTCACACTTTCATGCTGTGTTTATTTTTTTCCTGGTTGGTGCTTTTCTCCTCCTCGTAAAGACCGCAGTAAGGATAGTTTAAAGAAAGCAGATTGCTGCCGCATCAGAAACTCCTATCATTGAATCTACTGTTTTATTGATGATTCCTCTGAGATGTTTGCACTTTAACGAGACTGAGCCTCCTGCTCGTTTCACTGCATGTTTCTCTCTACGTCCCTGAGCACTTGACAACTAAAACCCGTTGAAATTCTATAACAGTGTGCCTGAAATGTCTCAACGATCTTAACTTTAATGTTCACTTTTATGGCTAACGTCACGATCATTGTGCGGATTATGATTTCATGTTGCGTGAGGAGCGGGCTTTTCGTTCCTCAGAAGTTCAACATGAAGGCACCGTGAGCCAAACTCAGGTCAGTCAAACACGGTCTCGCACCAGTTGAGTGTTGTAGCTGGTTTGATGTCGTGCCTGTGAAGCTGTTCTGCATTTCATCTGTGTAATCCGTTACACGTGGTCTCGACAATGGAAGCGTCTCACAGCCAACAAGCTCCTGCGATGCAGATCTGCTGTTATTAATTCATTAAGTCAGTCATCATCTAACCACTTTATCCTCCACCAGAGGGTCGCGGGGGGTGCTGTGCCAATCTCAGCTTCATCGGGCGATAGGCGGGGTACACCCTGGACAGTTCGCCAGTCCATCGCAGGGCCACACACAGCTAGAGACAAACAACCATTTACTCTCACATTCACTCCTATGGTCAATTTTAGAGTGTCCAATTCACCTAATCCCCACATTGCATGTTTTTGGACTGTGGGAGGAAGCCGGAGAACCCGGAGAAAACCCACGCACACACGAGGAGAACATGCAAACTCCATGCATGAAAGGCCCCTGTTCCAACCGGGGCTCGAACCCGGGTCTTCTCACTGCAAGGCGAGAGTGCTAACCACTAGGTAGGTAAAGAGAATTGTATGCTGTAGGTAGACACATATTTATATAGGTAGAGATGTAGTAAGGTACACAGTAAGGTAAGTAGGTAGACGAAGGTACATAGTAAGGTATGTATATAGTAGGAAGGTACATGGTAAGGTAGGTAGGTAGGTAGGTAAGTAGATAGGTATGCAATGGGCAGGTACACATAGGTAGGTGTCTTGGGCGGTAGTAGGAAGGTAAGGTAATTAAGTACGTAATAAGGCAGGTAGATAGGTATTTAGTTGGTAGGTACATAGTAAAGAAGGTAGGTAGGTAAATAAAACAAAATTAGGGATCCTGAGAAATCTCGAGATCCAAGGCTGAGGTGTTACACAGTAACCTATAAATTGTGTCTATTTAATTTAAATTTATTTTAGTTTAGTTTCTTTTATTTGAAATTTAAAAAGTAGAGTAACAGACATGTAAAAAACTAAGACATAATGGAAGTAAAATAAACACAAAATAAAGCTATAAAATAAAGAAAAATCCTAAATTATTTTCTTCATAGGAATAATAAAACTGTATTTTTACACCTTGCTTTTCCCACTGGCAGACAAATCCAGCCAAAGCCCAAATGCGTGACACTGCACGGTCATTTTGTGCAGAACACAATAGCTCGGCATGACGCTGTCAGCAGGCTGCACTACAGCCTTCGACATCATCAGAACTGCAACACAGGTGGAAAGGGATTTCTGGAGCGAGCCTGCACGCTCGCAGCTCCAATCAGGAGGCAGCGCTCCTGAGATGTACAGCAGATCGATTCAGCTCTACCTCTTCCTCCCAGGCAAAAAAAAAAAAGAATAAAAAATCCACAAGTTCATAATGAAACCACGACAAAAGAAGAAAGAGAAGGGGGGGAAAATCATATGCTGTTCCCTCAGAGAAAGTGAGTGCTTGAGCTAAAAATACTCTTCCAAATTTCTCAATCACACTCTGTCCTGTCACACCATAACGCAAGAGCTTTAGAAGTTAAAAGGCGTAGAGGAATTAACACAAAGAAATAGGTCGACGACACAAACTGGTGAAACACACATTTCTCTTCCTCCCCCCCGCCGACTTCCCCCGCTGCTGCCTTAAGAGACGGAATGAATCCCTGCGTGATCGGTGATTTTGTTTTCATTTGCCTTCCCTCTTCATTTTGCCGCGACATAAACACTGCGTCCTCTCCCCCGGAGGGACGCTACGGTGCGTGTGCGCACAGTTCACGAGGCGGTGAATAGTAAGTGGGAAGAAATGAAACCGCCTTTGCTTTGCGCTCTCATCCCTGCAGTTGAGATGAGTAAATAAGGAATGGTTTCAATTAAGCGGAGCCAACGCAGCCGCTGGCAACTGAAGTCGTCTTTAATCGCTGCGCGAGCTGGTATTAATTTCATCCAGAGGCCTTTAAATACACAAGGTTTATTTATCAAACCAAATTGTATTTGTCATGCGGTCCCCCAGAGCAAAGTGTTGCCCGGTGCAAATTTATTTATTTGGTTTGAATCTCACGTTGTTGCAAAGATGTTTACTCTGCCCTGAAATCACGTTATCCACGGAGAATCGCTTTGTTTGTGCTGTTGATGGCAAATTAGCTGCCGTCTAACGGCTGCGTGTGCACACGTGTCAGTGCTGATGTTTCACGCTGCAGAAATTAAGGGGCTTTGAAGGCGTCTGGTGAACCTGTTACGAGGCACACTGGCAGCCAATTACTTTACTTTGTCTTTCGTGGTGTATTTTTGTTTACCCTGGAAGAACATTTCTTGCACATATCAACAGAAGAAGAGCTCGGGGGAAAAAAAAAAAAGAGGAACAAATGAGGAAAAAAAAGGGGAGCTCCTGGCTGACAACTAACAAATAGTTTTTTTCTGGAAAATTGTGTTCGTGAAGAGTCATCAAACAGACGACGGCGTTAAACATTAAAGGGAGCAAAAAAAGAAAGAAGGGGCAGCGTGAATGAACGCACGAGGAGGGAGTGATAATTGTGTCTTTGCGCTAATGAGACGATGGAAAATCATCAGCTTGATGTTTTGTGGTGGATGAGAGGTCAGAGGTCAGAATAAGTTCAGGGTAACTTCAGGGAATAAAGTCGTAATATTAAAAAAAGTAATAATATTATGAGAAAAAAGTCATAATGTTACAAGAAAAAGGTCATCATTTAATGAGAATAAAGTCATAATATTAAAAAAGTCATGATATTGCGAGAAAAAGGTACATTTTATGAGAATAAAGTCATAATATTAAAAAAGTCATAATATTACGATAAAAATGTCGTATTATTACGAGAAAAAAACATTATTGCGAAAATAATGTCGCAATGCTACGAGAATAAAGTCGTAATATTGTGAGAATAAAGTCAAGTTTATGAGAATAAAGTCACAAAAAGTCATGATATTACGAGAAAAAAGTTGTATTATTACGTGACAAAAGTTGTATTATTACCCAAAAATAGACATATTATTACGAGAATAAAGTCGTAACATTATGAGAAAAAAGTCATGACGTTACGAAAAAGGTCATCATTTAATGAGAATAAAGTCATATTAAAAAAGTCATGGTATTACGAGAAAAATTTACATTTTATGAGAATAAAGTCATAATATTAAAAAAGTCATGATATTGTGAGAAAAAAGTAAATTTTATAAGAATAAAGTCATATTAAAAAAGTCATGATATTACGAGGAAAAAAGTCGTAATATTACGAGAAAAAAACATTATTGCGAGAATAATGTCGCAATGCTACGAGAATAAAGTCCTAATATTGTGAGAATAAAGTCAAGTTTATGAGAATAAAGTCACAATATTAAAAAGTCATGATATTACGAGAAAAAAGTTGTATTATTACGCGAAAAAAGACATATTATTTCTAGAATAAAGTCGTAACATTGTGAGAAAAAAGTCGGATTATTACGAGAATAAAGTCGTAACATTGTGAGAAAAAAGTCGGATTATTACGAGAATAAAGTCGTAACACTGTGAGAAAAAGTTGGATTATTACGAGAATAAAGTCATAACATTGTGAGAAAAAAGTTGGATTATTACTAGAATAAAGTCGTAATATTATGAGATTATTTTTTATCATTATCTAATTCAGTGTATTATTTTGGGAAATAAAATGGGTGAAACAGCCCTTTAAAGCAACATCAGCATCAGACAAAATACAACCTTGCATCACTGATACTGGTTCATCTGGAAGGTTCCATCATATTATACTGCCCTTTAGAGGTCAACACTGAACTTTAAACCTCCGCATTTTTAAGACCATGTGGAAGAGAAATCCCTTAAAGAGTAAATGTAAACAAGTTCATGACAACTCCATCTGCCCACGAGCATCATGGGAGACGAGAGAACAGCCGCCAGACGGACTGTGTGGACATATTTGCTGATGCAAAAACATAAAAACGGGTTAAGGTGAGCGTATGCAAATGGAGTTCACCCCGACGTTATACAGTGTTCCGTGTTTATGTGTGTATGAACGTGTGAAGGAGCCTGTTAACAAGTGAAGATGTAAACATGCTGCTTTAACACGCGCACATGGCAGAGTTCAAACAACAAACACCCGCGCACATGTTTAAAGTGACTCATCTCATCAGAACGAGCGGCGGCCCTCGTTTCCAGTACAAACCCTGATACAATTGAACAGATTTAACAGATTTAAACGTCCCTGCGTATTTATTTACGCCGCGTTTTCATGCTCTGCGAATAATGATTGGATCCTGACAGGAGGTTAAGTCCATCTTGAAAGTAGATGAAACGAGGGATGGCGAATTTTTGCTGTTTCGCTCAACGACTCAGTGGATGAAGTGCACATGGCCAGGAGAGGGGAAGGGAGGCGGGGAGAGCATCAGCAGTGAGTTTTTACCACGGTGAGGATACAGAGTTAGACACCAGGGGGAGCTCTGTGGAGAAAAAGGTGAAAGACAAAGAAAAACTCAAATTGAAGGTGGGAACCTGAAGTATACTTTGTGGAGAGACGTCTGCAGTGTACTCAGGATTCCTCAAGGGGGCGACAGAAGTTACACAGTGGACCTTTCACAGCAGAATCACTAATATGCGTGAGGCCCACTAGGGGGCGACTCCACTGTGAGAGTCATTGAAGGCGACGAGAAGTGTTTAAGCATATTTTCATGATTGTGAAATGAACTTTTCTAATCGGCACTGATAAAAACCGGAATCCTCTCTCTGAACTCTGGATTGGAATCCTGCCTCCGACAAGAGCTCACGCCTCCTTTTGAAATCCGCCTGCCTCGCGAGCTGCGTTTCCATCCCTCAACACATCCGAGGAATAAATAGGTAAATATGAAATGAATAAGCTGAGAGATTGAAGGGCCTCACGCACACGGAGACGTGTCCTGTGCCACCTCTGCCAGAATTGGTTTGACCACATTTGCATGAGGTGGAGGAGAAAATAGCCGGGCATATATTATCCTCCCACTGCGACTGATTTTCGATCCCGCTGTTCGTATCCGCCGCGTCTCTGCGTCTGTGACATTGCCTCGTCTCACTGTGATTAAGAGAATTGTTTGTTTCTGCTAATAGTAATGGCTCAATTAGCCTCTGATGTGTTCATACTTGGCACGCGGCGTCTCCAAGGACAGCATGGATTTAAGTTTAGTGTCAGAGGAAGAGGGAAAAACAAGGAGAAGATTGTATTTACAGAGCTGTACTATAATATCTGCGTCATATAGAGACGATTGCATCTCTATTGTGTTCTTCTGGTTTTTGAAGGCAGTTGCAGTGCAGATATTGAGACATTTAGTCAACTATTAGTTGAAAAATCCATGAAATTGTACAGAAAACTACAATTTTAAGCCTTAAAATTTCAGTCAGAGCAGAGTTTCCGAGGTATTTTCCTTTATCCAGCGAAACACCGCAGATATAACTTTACATTAAAGCGTACAGCAGGTAATTTACGTACAAAATACAAATCCTAAAAGCCCGGAACACAGATATTACTGTATTTATATGCTGCATATTTCCTATTGAAGGACAGAGAGAAACAGCCCGGATTCAGCTTTACAGCCAAGATAAATTTCGCATTTCAGGCCGCAGCTTGAACATTATTGAGATATTATTTTGGTCATGCCAACCCTGATATACGACGATATAATAACGGCATAAAATAAGATTATGTATGAAATTAAAGTAGTGGCTTTATGTAGTAGCGAGATTTATGACCACACACTATCACTCACAAAAGATGTGATGTGTATTTGTTGTGCCTGTGCAGCCCTTTGTGATTTTAAATGTTCTATAAACAGTAAAAACACAGCTGACATTGACATTCATACGAGCTATGTGATGCATTTTAAGCCCCTTAAACACCTATGGTCCCAGCTCGCCTCAGCACGGCGCGGTTTAGGTTGGTTTTCCGCTACAAAAACAGAACCTACTCGACGTGGGCGGAGTCATCACGGCACGGCTGCAAGAAACCGCTGTGACTTGGTTGCACACAGTTGTTTTTCAGTGTAACTGAATCATTAGAATCAGTTCATTTGTTCTATTTGTCCAGTAGTTCCTCCATGACCGGAGCCGGACTCTAACCACTAAATACACCAGACTCCTCTGTTAAATATTGAGATTTTACACATTTCCCTGGTAATTGTTGGAAATGAACCCCCATTTTTAGGATTGTTAAGTCTTTTTAACTCATCTACAGTTCGGCACTGTTCAGCTTCATCTTCCTGTGACGGCACTCTGACCAATCACGACGTCGCGCATCATATCGCCCTCAGCTCGCTTGGAACCTCACCAGAGCAGGTACTAAAAAAATGACCAGGTACTATGCTAGTCCAGTTGAGCCGGTGGAAACACACCAGTTCAGCTGGGCAGGTTTTCTGAGCCACAACAACCCTTTTTATAAGGTCCTCTAAGGGTTTTCCGTTGGTGACCATGGTGATGTGAAGGATAGAGACCAAATGAGTCATAGCTTGACTCCTTAGACTTTAGCGACACCTGCGTTACAACAGAGTGTCATCAGAAGTTGAGCTAATCCTCGCCAACACACTTAAATACACTCACTCATTCATACATTGTTTGCTTCTTTATCGTCCACACGAGGGTCTGCTGGAGCCAATCCCAGCTGACGCAGGGGCGTAAGGCGGGGGTTCAACCCGGACACGTCACCAGTCCTTCGCGGGACCAATCCATCACCAATTAACCTCTGCATGTTTTTGGACTGTGGGAGGAAGCTGGAACCTTCTTCCTGTGCGGCAACCGGGCTGGCCACTACTCTGCCATGTGGCCCCACTTAAATACAAACTTAAATAAAACAGAAACACATGTAAGTTGTGGAAGTCCAAGTGCACCGTCATCGTCGGACGTTTGCCGCATTCCACGCGGGTTTTTTGACGCGTGAGGAATCGGTGAAGGTGACGTCAAGGCCAACATGAACCAATCAAACCCAAACTGTGCCACAGCGTTTTTAAAATGTCTCGGATTTTAGGGTTCCAGTGTGTTAAATTATTCAATCAGTTATTCTGTGACGCCACGTGTGATTCTCTGCGCAGAATTAGAAATAAACTCCAACCAGGAATCAACCTCTGAAAAGCTTTCTTCATGAAGGCGCGATGAAAGCAGTGCAACATCAATGTTCTGCCACTGGCCTTTGGGAGCCTGAAATCACCGCCGCTCTCTTCTCCCTGTGAAGCAGTCGCACCGTTATTCAGTGTCCAATTAAAATGGCCTTAGTCTCCTCAGGAGCTCTCCACTCCTGTGAGGACCACCTGCAGCACGTTCGCTCGGTCTCAGCAGCCTGCCTCCGGTCATTAGCCTTGATACAGGCTCAAAATGGAAATGCCAGTAACTCCTCTGTCCTCCCCTGCCGACACCTCCCTTTTTTCCCCCCCACCTCCTCTCCTCCACCTTCCATTCCACTCACTCCTTCTGCCACAGGAGGGGGAACTTTCTCTGCTTGGCTTCTCTGCACATTTACACTTTACTTCTTTTTTATTCTCCAGCTCTCTGCTGGAAATGGGCCCCACCGTCCACCACTCTCCTCTGCTCCTGCTTTCTGCAGCTGCTGTCCACCCCCTAAAAGCTCACCTCCATCCATCCATCCATTCATTCCCCACACTGTGTTCAGAGGAGAGAAAAATCTTTAAAGGGTCTCCTCTGCTCTTAACCTCTTTCTGCGCTTCGACCGTACACGCGAGTCTGGCTTCGTGGTAACAGAGCAAACCACGACAAAAACGCAGTGGGGAAAAAAAAACCAACTCAATTGTGTATAAAACCAACATTTAGTGTCGAATTGTTTTCAAATCAAAGTCACAATATGAACTAAAGTATGAAAGCATTTAATCATTCTATATTTTTGTATACGTTTGAAAAAAATGTATATCTTATCCAGTCATTTTTTTCCTTACCTAAGGGAAGGATGAACATGAACACCTCGGTCCATTCCGGATTAAAAGCCCGTTTTTTGTCGTCAACCGCACCCCGTTTGGAACACCTGACTCACACTTTCTCTCCCTTGTTTATATTCATATTTTATCCAGGTTCCTTCACATAGAACTTTATTAACTGCGATAGAAAAGGACATCGACAAATGGACCAAACAAAAGAAAAAAAATAATTTAATGAATAAATTAATACCCTCCAGTGACTCTCACCATCCCCGTGAAAATATTATCTTTGAATTTTATTTTAAAGTGTTTTATGTTGTTGTTCCACATAATGAAATGCAGAATCGTTCAAACTCAAACTTGGAAATTAAGTCACATTTTGAGCATTACTTACCGCGTATTTGAGGGATAGTTCAGTTTATAGTAGTTCAGAGACTTAACACAAAGCTCACGTCATAAACTCTGCACCCACTCAAGGCTACAACATCTCACTGTGAAGAAAACCCTTTAGTTCTGGTGGAAACTCAAGTCTGTAAACGGCTCACTGGATCAACAACACCTGTGTGCTGTGACTTTGGTGCAGCGAGAGTGAGCGGTTCTTAAGAGGGTTTAGATTTTAGTAGGTGAGCTGAAATCTTATTTATTTTCCAGCTTCTTATCAATTAATTGTGTGATGTTTCATGTTTGTGTGACTTTTTAATGCACACATTATTCTTTTAATAGTTAAAGTGGAGTTTACTGTGTAGTATTATTATTATTATTGTTACGTCCTTAGTGAATGTGAACGGTATTGATGCCTCCATATTCTCTGTGCTAGAAGCAGTCTGGACACCTACTGTGTGAATGTCTCTCTCTCTCTCTCCCTCCTCTCCCTCCCTCCCCTCCCTCTCCATCCATCTCTCTGCCTCTCTCCAAGGTCCAGGATCGCGTCATTAGCAGTTGGGGCTCAGAGTGCAGCTCGTTGGAGCCCTGGGGCCAAAGCTTTGTGCCTTAATTACCCACCTAATGAGTCACTGGGCAAGTCTACCACTGCCTCTCTCTGTCTCTCTCTCACACTCACACACACACACACACACACACACGTGTGCCGTATTCACCTAATTCCCCTTTGACTTAAATGACTAATCACTCATTCACTCAGTGGCTCAGGGACACACTTTCACACACTTGCTGCACTTTTTACATCCACCTAATGACTTCTGTTGCTCGCTCGCTCGTCTGCTCGCTTCACACACACACACACACACCACATTCCTACTGATCAAAAAAAAAAAAGAAATCCAGTCTAATCCTGGGGTTTAAACTGGTTTTCCCCACTAGTGGGAATGAGTTTAATTGGCATTCACTCCCAGATAAACGTGCAGACTTCTTTGTTTTTGTCAGTTCTTCTTCTCCCGCGCTTCTCGTCCGGCCCTTTAGCGTAGCCATTAGCATTAATGTTTGCAGTGATCATTACTTCTTTTAAAAACCCTGTTTCATGTGCGCAAGTAACGGACAGCCCTCAACTGCCTGAGGACAAGTGTGGGACACTTGGGGTCCACAACAATACGTAGTAACCGACTGCCCAAAACACCAGCCACCGAATTGACCTGGACGAAGAAACATTGGACTGGTTGTCCTGAACGGAGCTGAAGGTCTAAGGACATACGTCAGAGGAAGAAGAATCCAGGCTAGAACTGTTCATTTAATCATATACTGTATTTTCTAATCTATGACTAGAACGCTTGAAACACAAACCTGAGCCCATGTGGACCCGACGAGACCCAAATCCCCTGTATTTGTACTCGTATGTAGATTTGTTTTGTGGTCTAAGGAGAGAGGCATCTTACTGTCTTACAACAGACATAACAAACATAATTAGCGAAATAAAAACAAAAAAATGGGTTCTATGTTCTACTAAACAACATGGTTATAAACAAAGAACAGAACCACTGGACCAGTACTGTTATAAAATACATTTTCAGTATTACGTGTTCTCATTTTATATCACACAGTGAAACAGTAAAGCCTCTGTAAAGACGGAGAATTCATTATTTAAAATGGCGTTTGGTCCATTGAGTGAAGACCACTTCACGATCTGATTAAGAGCATTTCTGCTCAAATTAGGGGGCTGCAAAATTCAGGTTGTCACTCTATTTAAAATTATAGACCTTCCAAGGGAATTAACGGGAGGAAACGGGAACTAGGGTTGGTGAAAAATCATAATCTTGGCAAAAACTAATAAGATCTGATGCAAATACAGTTGACTGTAAGAACATTTTGTTTATGTTAAAGTTAAAAAAGGTCTACTCACAAATGAATCCAAAAATCTTCATTACCAGGAATTTCCCGCCCCTTCGCAAACCCATGGATCATCACTTCATGTTCCCTATTATTATGGCCTGTTATTCACAAAACAACACCTGAACACATGATGTCAACAACACTCAAAAAATAAAAAAGTGCTACGGAATCTAGAGGGAATATTACAGCAGATACACTTTTCAGTCTTGCACTTCAGTTCTTCTTTATCTCACGCAGTGACTGAATGATTTTAGATGACTGCATAAATGGTGAATAACCAGAAAAATGTGCAGAATCAGCATCAAGAATCCCCACAAGAGCAAGAAATGACTGCATTAATTAGTGCTGAATGTCAGATTGTAGTGTGTGTGTGTGTTTTTGATGAGGGGGGAAATTGCGCTGAAATAAAGACTGACGCTGTCGTCTGACATCACCGCATTCACTGTGACTGTGTTTTATTCCTAAAAGATTTGACTCTTCATGTGTTTTCATGCGTTTGCCTTTAAAACGCATCAAAAAAACATATTTTGATTACACCTCAAAGACACACGCACACCGTAAAATCGCCAAAAATCGATCACTTTCGCTGGAAAAAACAAGACTGAAATGAAATATGTTTCATTTTTGAGCACAATTTCCTGCACACACACACACACACACACACGGAGACAAACACAGTCTCCCTGTGCTTTCACACCTCCTGCTTCACATTCTCACAGTAACACTTACACTGATGGGATCACACCTGCATGTAGAGCAGAACAGTCTGCTCCTGTTCACTTCCCAGATGCTGTGAGCGGACATGATGACACTTGCTGTGCCATTTATGCAGAACTGAACTGCTGCCAGCGGTCGAATCCCACCGCCGGGGGGGGGAAAGCATCTTATTAAAACCAGCTCGAGCATGAATTTTAAACAGAAAAACCAAAAAAACAAAATCATGTGTTGTACGTGACACCTGCTGCGAAGGAAATGTCTGGCAGAATGAAAATCTAAAACGTAGGGACAGAGCCCGAGACGATACGAGACGTCAAAGTCCCCCGGATCAGATATCGGAGAGAGAATGAAGATTAAGCGACACGGAGCGGAGCTTTTCTGGGAAAACAGAGACAAAAACAAAACAGCCCTGACGGCCAAATAAATGCTAATTCAATTACGTTCGCCCTCGTCTAGACGGAGCATTTAGGGCTGCTTGGAAAACATGTAAATACATATGCACGCATCTCTCAATCTGTGTCCAGAGCTCGGGCGGAAGCTTGTACTGCGCGCGGGGGGGGGTCAAAGTCATCTTCGGCTCCTCTCGTTAAAACGACTCGAAACACTCTATTTTTGAAGGCGCGCGCCCAAATGAAAAGGTGCCAGACGTCTTGATGGGAGAAAACTACCTGTAATTTGTTCAGCCAGTAAAAAGGTTTATATATAGAAAAAGAAATGGGTCTCTATCTTTTTCCCTCCGTGTGTCATTTCCCCTCCCTCCCTCCCTCCCTCCCTCCATCACCGGTCTTCAGGCTGACAGTTCGGCCCCAGAGTGCGTTTTGTCCGCTCGGCGCCACTTCCTCCTCCTCCCCCTCCTCCTCCTCCCCCGGTTGCTTGGAGACGCCACGTGAGAGACAAGTTGTGGTAAATGAGCAGGTTTGTTGATCAGAGCCCACACGGCACCTCACACCCCGGCGCTCACTCTCACTTCCTGTTTGCAGCCTCCCCCTCTCTCCGTACAGTACACCCTGACGTTAGCTTCCTGTCAAAAAATCAACACGAGATGTGTTGGCTTGATTGTTTTCTCTCTCTTACTCTCTCACTCGCTGCCATTAGAATTGCAAAAGAGTGCAAATTTGAATTTTAAAACACGGAGGTTGGCGATGATTAAGCTCTCTGACAGACGGGGATATTTTCACTGTGGGTTTGCCATTACATGCTTTGTGCAGTTGATTATGGTGCATCAATTTTTTTTTGCTCTGTAGACGGAAGAACGCGAGCGCCGCAAGTCGCCGTTATTGTTGTTGTTGTCGTTGTTGTTGTTGTTCACCTTGGCGAGCAACTTTTCAGACAAAAGAATGCGATGTGAACACAACTTTTTACATCGGGTTTTAACTTTTGATCTTGTTTTACTATTTTGCAAGTTACTGAGCAGTGAAACAACAAAAACATACCCTGGTGTGTACAGGAGAACAGTATTTCTGATTTCCCTCCCTTACCAGCTCATGTACCACGGCTTTAACATCTTAGAACACAGAGCATTTGGGCTACTTTGTTTAAACGTACAGTATTTTGTTCAGGGGGCCACATACAGCACAATTTGATCTCAAGGGGGCAGGACCAGTAAAAATAGTAAAATAATAGCATAATAACCTATGAACAACAAGGACCCCATTGTTTTTTCTCCTTTGTTTTACATTTAATGAAGGATAATTTTACAAAACATGACATTTCTTGAGAAATAAGTGCAATTTCAACAATATCGTGCCTAAATTTACTATTTACACAGCACACTGGATCTATAAAGGCACAAACATTTAGTCACGGGAATCTGGAGCATTTGACATTACGTTTAGATTAGTGTGAAATTTTAACAAATTGGGACCCTCTGGCGGGCCGGTTCTGGCCCCCGGGCCGTGTGTTTAACACCCCTGGTATAGAGGGTATAAGAATGTGCAACATAGAGTGTCTTATATCCTTTTTTTCCAGCACAACCCAGACAATCTTTTCAATTTCCACCAACTATATAACACACCTGAGCCAAAAGTACTCAAAATGTTTAAAATCGTATTGAATTTGTGGGAAAACCAAAGAAAAACGCTCTATTTTGTGACTTCTGCACAATGATTGCTACTTTATATCTCGACTAAAAACGCGATATAAAAATGAATCGACAACGCATAAGAAAACGGAGGAAAAAAAAAATCAGTATTATTTAAAGCCTGAATATGTGACCTATAAACACACACCCCCAGGAAGTCCATATAAGGTAAAGTTGTGCATGGGTGAACCTGCGGCACAGATCCGAGCCACGTAAGCACTAAGGGTTAACATTTAGAATGTTTTTGTATAATCCGTGTGGCCCGTTGATGGGAAAAACAAAGCATTAAATATTCGTGATCCTTCAATCTATCCAACAGCGTCCACCTCCTCGGCAGGGGGATGTAACGCGATAAAGGAAACCCTACGTGGACCAGACTGAGCCACTGCTGCTGCTGCATCTGTGTGTGAACAGGTAACGTCGGGGCTTTTATTTGGGCTAATTGCAGACCTGGTGATTCTCTCTCTCTCCCTTTGTTCCCAAACATTGATCTCTAAATTGCTCTTGATGGTCAAGCTTCCAAAGTAGCTCGCCATTAGCCTGTAAGTGTGCGTTTCAATGTCGGGGGGATGAAAAACGCTTCGGAGTAGAAGTGCAACATAAAATGCAGTCCATTTAACCATTCGATATCAAACCTAAAAGCGTTCATTATGCAGGTGGAATAGCCACATTATTGTCTGATGTTATAATAGATCAATTTTCTCCTGCTTTTTTCCAGGGTCTGGTCGAGGTGGCAGCAGGTTAAGTAAAGTATCGTAGAGGTTTCCGCTTTCCCGGCATCGTTCTCCAGCTTGCGTCTGGGGAATCGTGGGGGTGTTTCCAGGTCAGATAGAATGTTTAAGTTCTTCCTGGTTACATGTACCTGTGCGTCCAACACAAACTATCATCTCACCCTCACTGAGGCTGAGCCCAGATGAGAGATCTGATTCTGATGCCTCGCATCCACAAACTCTTGATACGTATCCAGAGCTCATGGCTGCAGATCAAGAGCTTCACCTTTTCCTTCTGCTGCACAGTGGTGCCACACAACATCAACCGTTTCCCCTGATACAGCATCCATCACAAACTCCCTTTTATTTTAACCTAGTTTTCAACAAGTTTTTCTTAAAAAAATGAGGCTTATATTTTATAATATAGGAAGTATCATCATGTAACACATCAAGGACTTTATCTGACAAGTAAATAATGTACTTAGTGCCGGGTTTTATGGCTCAAAAGTGATATCAGAGCTTCAAATGAGTCAGACTATTTTCATAATTAAGTCAAGAACACTCTAATAATTAAAGCATTTATTGCAAAGAAATGGAAATGCAGGCGGAACTTGGAGTTGATGGCTCCTCTCTTTAGAGGATTAGTCTGGATTATCAAAGACAAACCTACGTACATGAGTGAGCACAAGCAAGACCAGGAACAAGTCTCATTTTGAGCATTTTGAGATATTTACAGACTCTGAAAGTGTTTTTACATCATTATTCTCATTTATATATCTATATATATATATATATATATATATATATATATATATATATATATATATATATATATATATATATATATATATATATATATACATATATATACATATATATGTATATATATATATATATATATATATATATATATATATATAGATATACATATATATATATAGATATACATATATATATATATATACACATGCCCAAGGAGCTGGAAATCTAACGCACAACTTTCCCAGTTGAAAGACGACTCGCTGTACCACTGATCCACCGTCGACCCAGCTGATATCTGTCATTAAAGTCAACAAAGCGTGGGGTGAGGCAATGGAAAAGAAAAAGCATTTGCTAAGCTTCACTAATGTTGTCATAAGTCTTTACAGTTTGGTTGTTTTCTCACTCGGTCCATTTAAGCCGCTCAAACAAACTCGGAGTGGTGACTCACCACTTCTCAGCGCGCACAGTACAGTGTTGCATTGTGGTTTGTTTAAGTTGTGCAGAACGAGTGAAGACAAAGAGCTTCAGGTTTGTGTTCCGCTGCCAATGGATCACATGCTACTGCACTCGGAGAAAGGAAGAAGAACGACGGCCATATCAAACAACAACTATGCACAGAAATGCTTAGCGTTTCCCTATATATATATATATTCATATGTCATTTGATATATACAGTATATATATATATATCTATATACTGTATATATCAAATGACTTTACAACGTGTGACACAATAACATGAGACGACGAGCTGGAGAATCAGCCAGAATATCTTGATGTTTTCTGAGGATCCTTCAGAGATGAAGAGGACCAGAAAAAGAACTAAGATCCTCTCTACACCTGACATTAGAACGTGTTTTCTGTGCTCGGATAGTGCTTCACTCCATGCATTTACACTTGGTTTTAAAACCACTTTTTTGTATGTCCATCCAGTATATGGTCTATCAGTATTTACTGATAACAATAGACCATTTATGAACTATGAGGCTGTTAACAACAAACACATTTATGCCGAGTCATTTCAAAGACATAATTCTCCAACTTTGTAACAAATATTGCTTTTGCAGATAATCTAGTTTATGCATAATGAAGCGTGCGATATAATTAGGATTTTTGGATTGTATCGGATTTTACATTATCCGATCCAGTGATTTTGACCGATTCCCATCGCTGGTCTCCGGTGTCCACATCAAGATCTGATTGTTATCCGATCACGGTCACCTCCAAGGCCAATATTCTGCAAATGTGTCTTGGTCTGCTTTAGAATGAATGAGTTTGGTCCATTTAACCCTTCTGTCATCGTTCTGTCGTCATGCGTACTTCTCATTACCGTTAACTTCTAGACCGTTTGTGAGACAAAAACACTATGGACTGGCGATCTGTCCATGGTGTGACCTCGCCTTTCTCCATACGTCACCTGAGTCATGTGGAGGATAAAGTGGCAGAAGAAGGATGCATGGATACCTGAAAGCAGAGAAATAGAGCTTTGCTCCCATATACTTTAAGTCATTGAGGTAGAACCCCACGACTTCCACGGAACGACCGTCCACAATCACAGGCGAGACTCAGCGGCGCGTCACACGTTTGTGACGTCAGCGGTTGAATAACTGCCAGATATGGAAAGTTATGAAAGTTATCTTGGATAAAAAGGGTCAGAAGAACTCATTGAACATATTCTACAGAATTAAAATCAAGATTTATACGAGGAAAACGCCCTTAGACAGACTTTCCTCAACCACTAACCCAAACCCTAGCCTCAGTATTGACCACAGACACAAGAATCTGTTTTTGTTCCTCAAAATTGTAACCATTTTTTACCTTGAAATGTGTCCCTGAAAACACTCTAACACCGACACTGAAGCTCTTGACATCACCTGCAGTTCACTCGCTGCAAAGTCTTCACCCAGAGCTGAGCTCTCCGCCTCAATTACAAGCACAGCCCTGACTGGCGAGGAAGCAGACATGTCACTTCGGATTGTCCTCCTCACAGAAAAGCCTGTCCAAAACACCTGGCTGAGAGAATGTCTCAGTGACAGCGCGGAGCGCAGGAGGAGCACGGCCGCGACGGCTGCTGTCAGAGGTAGCGCCGGGACTTCACACTCTGCTGCTGGATGTGTTGTGATCTACAGCCAGCGGAACACCTGCGAGCTTGTTACATGCAGGCGCTCCACTTGTCATATTCACTTCTATCCTCTTTTACTCCGGGAAGAGAAGGAACCTAAACGCACCACTGTCTCACACTGTACTTGCAGCTCCTTAACATTTTAAGACCCCTGCTCTGAGCCTTGATAACTAGAGACGTCCGGAGACGTCTCCATCTCTGGAAAACTCCACCCATTATGACATGTGTGATGCTTTTATTGTCTCATTTTGCAGTGTAGGCAGTTGTTAAAGCTGCAGTGCGTAACTTTTGGTGTTTATTTATGTTATTATTCTGTTCTTTTGTCTTCTGTTTGCTCTTCATGAACAGAAATGATGTAATCTTATGTGTTTGATGCGTCCTTTGTCTCAAAACTATCAGACCTGACTGAGGGAGGGTTTCTTATGTATACAGCAGCAGAGCTGGGGCTGATAAATGAGCAGTACAATTAATTTCTGAAACAAACACAGAGTAATGAGGCAAATATTTAACCCTTAGAACAGAGTATTTCCCCAATACTACAGTATGTTAAAACATATATACAGAGGCTATAAGAATATGCAATATAGAAAGTCTTATATCCTTCTTTTCCCAGCACAACCTATAGGCAATCTTTCGCCAACAAAGATTTCACATCATTTTCACCAACTATATAAACACACCTGAGCAAAAAGTACAGATCTGTGCCGCGTGAGCGCTAAGGGATAACGCAGTAGACAACTTTTGAGGTAAAATTCATGTTATTCTGACGTGTAAATGCATCCACTTCCTTTATGAAAAGAACATCTAAGCTTAGAAGAACGGCCACGATGAGGTCCCCTCTCAATAAGTGAGCGTAGAGGAGGTGCGGAAGTGTGTAGTTTTATCTCAGATCACTTGATTTGTGTCATGCTGACAGATAATTGTGGAATGATTCATCAATCACATCAAAAATATCTACCCTAGTTTTCACGGTGCTTTACTGTTAGTAGGGATGAGAGGATTCGAAACTCTGGTTCATAGCATATCACAGAAAGGAACAAATAATAATAAAATCCCCAAAATAAGACTTAAATGCTTAAATGTCATATTAGCAGTCAAGAGGTAAAATACTGTATCGCACTGATATTGATATCTGTAGGAATGAAAGGTTGTGATATGTGGTACTTTTATGTTGTTTCTCTACTTTATTTCCACCAAGTTGTCACATCTATTCTAAGAAAACAACACCAAAGTTTTGCATTGTTTGTATTAACAGCATCAAAAACACTTAGTGACTGAGAGCGTCATCAGTCACAGAGCAGGAGATGAAACCGCTCCGGGGGCCAGAGAGGCTCAAAGGCTCCGTCACCTCAGTATTACACTAAATATGTTTCTCTTTTAAAGACTCTACAGCAGCCATTAGCAAGTCTGCTCCACACTTACAAGATGAGGAGTCAGCCTAAAAATAACAACAAAGTGTGAAATGGTTCCAGGCTTGCAAATTGCTCTCCACTGTGAAACGGCACAAAGGCTCTGGTGACCAGTTTGTTGCAGAGCAAAGCAGTTTGAAAAAGTGGCGTCTGCTGTTGTTGCCCCGGAGTCTCCACACACACACACACACACACACACACGAACAAACTCAGGATTGTCTTCTTTTATTCCACATTCTACACATTTCAAATCGCAGCATGTCCAATAATCAGCTCCATTTAACCTCCACAGCTAATCCACTGACATTTCTCTGAGCCGCAATTGGTGAAATATTCCTGTTGCGTATTATATTATTTGTATAAAAACATTTTTGGGGGGCTTAAACATGTCAATATGACGTCCAAAAAAACCTCACCCAACAAATTCTATGTTATATTAAGTCTACAGTACCATAATAACATATTTACAGCCTTATCTCATAGTTAAGCAGTTTTTTTCTGTAAGTCGCGCACTCTCCTGCACCAAATTCCGTTGGGAAAATCAGCGTTTTTAGCTCGCAGGAACAAAGGAGCTTATGGTCTACTGCTGCCTCGTTTGGCAAGTTTATGTCATAAAGGTAAATCTGTACGAAGGATTTCAAACACTAAAAGTCACAAATGAACACATTTTAACTTAGTGATGGAGGCAGGAGTGAATCAACAACTCCTGTGTGGCGTGATGTAAAATCGATGATTTTCTCTATGGAGTTTGGTTTAGGAGAGTGAATGGTTTACAAATGAGCACAACTTTCATTTTCTAGTCAAAAAACAGCCATTTAAAGCATTAAACATATTTTATTAAGATACTGCAGCGTTAACAAGCATATATTTTATTACGTTGACCACGTTCAAGTGGTTAAATATCGCTTTAAATAAGCCGCAGATGCCGTCACACCATAATATCAACTCATCACGATTCAGCTTGTGTGCTGGAGCAATTATGGACGGATGCTTTTCTGACAATTGAGAGTTCTTCTGGGCTGCAGTGAAGGGCCACCGGGAGGCACGGAGCGAGTGTATGCTAATAACAACACAGTGATAATCCATCACCCGGTCTCTTCACAAGTAATTAAGTTAAATCATAGACGCACCCGAACCTTAATCTCCCTCCAGATGGGGAACCTGCTGAGCAACAGGTGGCCTCTCTTCACACAAACATACATCCCACCAAAAAAAAGGGCCCGGAAAACAATGTAGGAACCAAAGAGACAGACACTGGAGTGTGACACGGATGTGTAATCATGACTGGCTGAGTGTGTGTGTGTGTGTGTGATATCTGTTTAATAATTAACCACCCGCCGTGGCTCCGTCGCACCTGTCTCTCTGTCTTTTGTCTGTATGCTGCTACAACAACAACAAAAATGGCCGCCTCCGACATTATCACGGATAAGTTGTTACGTACGTGTGGGGAAAAAAAGGAGCTGCTGCATATTGGTTCATGAATAGATTCTCTAAACTAATAATTACACGTGGATCATTAGTCATTGATAAATAATACATGTTATTGTTCTCCGAAACAACATTCTCCATTAAAACTAGATGTTTTTTTTGATAGTATTCACCTTTTCCCATTGTTTTTATTTGAAAAAGTCACTTGTTCCATTTGATTAGATGGCGAAAAAAAATAAAATTGGTCCAATGAAATGTGGGGAGGGGGGGGATAATTATTAATAAATGTGCAGATTCAAAACCACTTCAACAAAAGAACCGTCCTCTAAAAGAGAAAAATTATTTCCAGAAAGCCAAAACACATAAACACTAAACACTGCAAAACCAAAAAACACACAAAAATGTGTAAACAACTGCATGTTCTCTATATTTGGACCAAATCCAAAATTATACAGGATCAACATTGGCCATAGAAAAAAGTAAACATTTATTCATATTTTAACTTACTGGGACATTATTAAATGTTCCTTCTTAATTTTCTGTTCAGTTAAATTGTTGTAAAACACAATATTTAGTGTCCACTGATGTGAGCTCACGTTCCTTATCACTTATTCACACGTCTACAGACTCGACAGTGCTCGAACTGCCTTTTTTTTTGGCAGACGTTCAGTTGATAATCGCTATTTCTGGGTAATGAACCTCATTTGATTTGTGCAGAAAAAGAGCATCTAATTAAAAAAAAAAAATACAGAAAGTCTTTGTGACAAATAATCAGCAATAAATCCTCATAAAACATAAAAGTGTTATTAAAACGAAAATATCTTTGTTCCAACAGCCATTAAACAACATTATCGTGCATAATATTTATGTATCAACATGAGTTGTTTTTTTATTCTTGTCATATATAATAATTCTCGTGGTTTTTAGTGCAGCGGATTCTGTTTTATTTATTATGGATTTTAAGTTTTGATGAGTTGACAGTGAAGGACTTTTATCTCCTTAGTCGAATCATGTTTTATTTCAGGTTTTATTACGTTTGTATGACGGCAAAGAACAAATCCACCACAGGTTTAAAAATAAAATGAATTTTAGCTCAAATCCTTGGGAAATATGGAAAAAAAAAAAATGTTCCCACGCTGCACACAGGAAGTGATTCCCTGTTATGTCAAAAGACAGATGGAGGCGACAGCAACACTGGGATGGTAAAACGAGACAGGAGTGAATTCTACTGCTCAACAAAACCTGGTCCTGGATAAACGCCCGCCCCTGCTCTGCTGCTGTATACACACAAACGCTCGTCTGACAGTTTCGCCCAGCAACTACAACAGGAAGTAGAAATATAATGTTTCTCATGGTTTGCAGAAATGTTTTCTGGGAGAAATCAGGCTGATATTTTTGGGGAAAAAAGAAACAGTACTCTGGGTTTTAATTGCTCCTCCAGGGTGTATTTATTAGTGATATGCTTTAAAGTTATACACTTATTGATTCTTTTTAAAGGACTTTTTATGATTATGAGTAACAAGTGCACGTCGCTGGTTGTGAGGACACGTTTAATTTTCACGTGCAAACACGTGGATAAATGAGGCCACAACGGCGGTTTGAGTCTTTCTGTGTGGAGTTTGCATGCTCTCCCCGCGTTCAGAGGTTAATTAAACACTCTTAATTGACCGTGAGTGTGAATATGACAGTGAATTGGTGTTTTTATCCGAAAAACCCAGAGAAAACCCCCACACACTCAGACTAGGAGAACAAGTCCACACAGAAAGGCCCTTGTTCCAAGCCCAGGTCTCCGAGGTCGAGTTCCGACCACTAAACCAACTGTTTGGCCCATGGAAGAACAGGTAAATATTAATAAAAGAATCTTGAACCTTTTCAGTAAATGTGGACAAAATGTTTAATGCGACAACATTATGTAAAAATCATGGTGCAACAGTATACAAGTGACCATCCATCCATCCATCATCCACATGAGGATCACGGGGTTGCCAATCCCATCACAGGGACACAACAAACAAACAACCATTCACTCTCACACTCACATCTATGGTCAATTTAGTGTGTCCAATTTGCCTAATCTGCATGTTTTTGGACTGTTGGGAGGAACAGAGAACCTGGGGAACCTGGAGAACCTGAAGAACTTGAAGAACCTGAAGAAACCTCAGGCACAGACGGGGAGGACGTGCAAATTCCATGCAGAAAGGCAAGAGTTCCGACCACTAAACCAACTGTTTGGCCCATGGATGAACATGTAAATATCAATAAAGGAATCTTGAACCGTTTTTGGTAAATGTAGACAAAATCATTTTTACATTTTAAAGTAGTTAATGCAAGAAATAATAACCTCGTAAAACTCCTGGCCTGACTGCATATGAGTGACCGGAGTGTTTTAATTCCACAGCAGGTGACAGCTTCCACGGCATGTGTTAGTTAAACTCTAATCAGACTTCCACAGTCACTAATGCGTCTCGGGGACGGTTAACTCTTCATTGTTTCGACGCTAAAGTCGCTGCGGCCGACAAATGACCCCCCCGCGTCTCACGTGAAGTGGATGCAAGTGCAATCAAAGTGTAATGTGCACGCAAATTGACCCCAATCAGCGGCCTATTT
The DNA here is from genome assembly GCF_019176455.1 of Solea senegalensis. Classification (NCBI taxonomy): domain Eukaryota; kingdom Metazoa; phylum Chordata; class Actinopteri; order Pleuronectiformes; family Soleidae; genus Solea; species Solea senegalensis. Next base: position 1,828,796 of record NC_058029.1, read on the forward strand.
TCTTTTAAATGCCACCCTTTAATACTGTACGATGGAGGTGAAAAAACACGAGTGGGCTTCAAGACTCTGCGCTCCGCCATTTTTCATAATGACTGTGGGAGAAAATATCGGAATATACGCTGCTCTCTATTGATACAAAGGGGGGGGAGAAGAAAAGAAAAAAAAGACAGTTTCCATGAACTTCTCACCCCACATGTCAAATCCAACATCTGTGTTTTCCCCGCATTGATTCTGTGAGTCCTGAGGCTTCGCTGGAGGAACTTACTGCTGAGGAAGGAGCGTATGGTGAGTGAGTGAGCGCCGATGGCGGCGGTGGATGTGCAGCAGCAGAAGCAGAAGAAGAAAGAGGAAACCGCGGCTGCTGCCAACTCCGTTTAATGAACGGAAACTCCACTTGTCCTTTAAAGTGTCCAGATTCCAGCTCCTAACACGTCCACTGAGAGGAATTCAGGCTCGGAAGCGTGAGTGGGAGCTGGTTAATGGAAGCGGGAATAGTTTTGGCAAATGGAGGAAGAAAACAACAACTGCCTGCAGTTGGGATTTAAGTAAATTGCTGGTTCACGGTCTCTAATCTATACATCACAGCCTGACCAATGTTGGCTATTTCTCGAGAACTCCCAATTCCACTGTCAATATTTTACACTTCAATCATAAAAATGAAAAGAAAACACAAATATATCCCAATAAATGGAACTTAAATCAAGAAAATAAACACATTTCAACATAAAATGCACAATACTTGACTTCTTTATTCTAAGATTCAATAACTAGGTATAAAAGTAGAAGAAATAACACTATTTTCCAACAGCCGATTGTGTTTTCTTACTAAACACATTTGTCACGCTAAGGCTACAAACAGTCACGCCAATACTAATATGTCTGCTTTATCAGCTTACTGATAAATCTTTCAGCCTCTTATTACTCAGGAGAAGCAACACTCGGAGAAATGAAAACTGTATTTAAGACTCAGACTGAGCTTCGGTGTTAAAGGATAAACATTATTCAGTTTTTTTTTATCAAGGCAGGAAGTATTTATCAGATATTTTGGAGAAGTTAAAGGTCCAGCGTCTAAAACTCAAGTGAAATAATAAGTGTACTATATGATAGTATCAGAGTACAATCCCCTCATGGTATGAATTGTTGTTTTTCATGCCCAAATTAGACTTTTATAATGTTTTACTGAAGCCTAAAATGGACAAACTAAACTCTACATAGAGTGACGTGAGCAAATTCATCAATAAATGATGCTAAATGTCACACTGGACCTTAAATTTATCTCCAATTCAGTCTAATTTAAGCATGTTTGTCTCCACGCCACACATGATCCTGTTTTAAGTTGAAGTGTTTAATGATGTTGTTGTTTTAGGTTTTTTTTCGTGTAAATCTGTGTTTGTCCTCCTTTGTCTCTCTGTCACCTGTTCCTTTTTGTCTGTTTGTCCACCCCCTGTCCCCCGCTGTCTCACATCTTTTAATATCAAAATAAAAGTAGAGATTTAAAAAAAACAGGACAAGTATGTTTGACTCCCGACTGTGAACACTGCAAAAAGCTGAAGATACTTAAGATAATTTGAAAATGGCAAAATTTTGCTTGAAACAAGTCATTTTCCCCTGATAGTGCTTATATATTCTTGTCTTTTTAGAGGCATTTTTTGCTCTTAAGAGCAAATCTGTCCAACAGGTGTAAACCAAACTATTACCAAACTCCTTCACTGAACAATACACTAACAATCTATAGGTTGCAGTTTAAAAAATGTAAAAATATTGAATGTAACCATCACATTTGCTGTTGTATTTTTCTGCTTAGTTACCAAACCCATATTTGTGTAATTTTCCATGAAACATCGACAAACACAGCGTCTTGCACGAGCGTGTGATGTGATTTGGAAAGTACAGCGGGGTTTTTTTTAAAAAAAGGAGGAGCCATTTTCTAACTTTGGACATTGAGGCGGCATCTTTCTCTACAGAGCTGACAAACCACAGTTATTCACCGTTCTCACATCATGTTCTTCCTGTCTGAGAGAAAGTATGAAACTGCTGACCATATATATCCGTTTGTAATGTCATTGTGCAAGCGCTCATGACTCAGATTGTGATGACTTTGTTTGTTTTTGCCAGTTCAGCTGAGGAAAATGATCTGACCTCTGGAGCCCATGAAATTATTTCACCAGCCCGGGAAAAATGTGTCAATTTAGCACTTCCCTACAGCAAAAATAAAGTCTATTTACATTTCAGCTCACCAAACAACCGCAGTAAGGGAGTTTAGATACTGGAAGATACAGGAGAGCTTTACAAACCACTGCCACAACCTCATGTGACATCACCTCCTCCTCAGAAAGGTTCATTACAGAAGCAACTGTGCTGATGGGTGAACTGGTGGTGTGGCCCTTTAAGAGCAGCAGCTAACGACTAATGACCGTACTGTACCGAACCAAACTGTACCACGATGTTTACCGTGATGGAAACACATAAATATCAGCTACACTACTACAAACTCTTCAGCATTTGCCTGATCTCACCAGTTTCCAGGTAAACTTAAGTCGTTTTCACACCTCACAGTCCGCTAGACTTTGTAGGATTGGGGGTTGGAACGTTCAGCCGGTCGGAGTTTGCTTTCTCACCTCCGAACCTTCTGAATAACGCGTAGCCCTCCTCGCCTGAGGGCGGCGCTGCGTCCAGAGACAAACCTGGAGCTGCATCAAATCGCTGTATGTGAACATACGACACATATACGCTGCAACCACGGACTCGCGCCAAGCGGACGTTGAACTGCTCAGGTGTGTTCATATAGAAGAAAAAAAAGACGTCTTTTTCATCAGACTGCAAATAGGTTGTGCTGAAAAAAGGATATAAGACACATTCTTATAGCCTCTGAATATACATTTTAACATAGTAATAGCATAGCAGCCTAAATGCTCTGTGTTCTAAGGGTTAAAGACAGAAAATGATGGGTTGAGTTTACTACTCTTGATGGCTCTCTGGACGTGAGGAGGATTTTTTAACTAACTAATGTCTAAAGTCTGATATTAAACCCCCAGAGCATGTTTCTGTTTTGACAACAGGTTGGAGCTGCGTAACTCGACAGGAAGTGGGATCAAGGCTGAGGTCACTTCCTGCAACATTCTGCCTCTGCGACCTCACCAGGCCTCTTGAGCAAGAGCGGCTAACAATAGCAGCTGTGACCTCGTGCAAAGCTACAGCCGCTTCTGTCTGTCCGTCCCACACATAAATACGTTTGTTCCTCTTTGGGAGGTGCTATCAGGGCCTGGCTGCAGGCAGGCGGAGGTGTTCTGTTAAATTTAGATTGTTTGCTTCTCTGCTGTGGAGGCCCTGATTGCATTTCAACACAATCAATACTGGCACATTGGATCTGAGTGAGAGGGCAATAAGAGCCAATAAAGCTTTGAGGGGGCGCTCAGGCGTATTGTCTGTCAGGTGGGCTGGAAAACAGTGGAGGCCCAGTTAGGGGAGACAACGAGCAGACAGGATGGGATGAGGAAAAAAACAACAACACAGCGGTGGACAAACACACCTGAAGATACACCAACAAAGAGCCAGACACAGAGAGTGTGGAAGTTAAAACAACCGTTACTACGCGTACGTGGTTGAACACAAAGGACGTCACTTCTTATCCTAAAATTCAGACATCTGTTCAAACCCGGCAACAAATGTGCACCTTCAAAACCAGTTCACTTAAAAATATAGAGCCTAGAAGAGCATCAGACCATGCGAGGTAAAGTTTGGTTCAGCCGAGATGGCGGTGAACACAGCTTGACCTTGGATCTACGTTAAATACTCCCATTTTGTATTGACTGACACACACTAGGGCTAAAAAATGTATTGAAATTATATCTAAATCGCCAAAAAAGTGTCAAAATATAATTTTAGCATCTTTGTTTCTTACAGATCAGCACAAATATCACGCAGCAATTGTTTAAAATGTGTTTTTATCAAATGAAAATGAGAATAATGATGTGAAAAAAATGCTAAAATATAATAACTATTGTTATCCATGAATATTAAAATGTACTGTTTTACAAAAAAAAAACAAATGTAAAAGCACCTTATTATTTCTCGATTAAGATGTAAATTTATACTTATTTACTTCATACATTCCTGAACAGAAACATCACTTTTAGTGGTTGAATGTTATGTTTGATTCATTTGCCAAATAAATAACAATAACATTGTTATGTTCTGTGGTTTTTATGATATAAGAGGTCTAATACATTTGATAAGCACCGTATATCTGCTCCTGGTCTCTCTCTTCTGTCTCTTATCTATACTTTCCGATTCTTTCCCCACCTTTCTTTCTGTGCCTCATCTGTCCTTTCACCACAACCGGTCGAGGCACATCTTTACTGACTCCCAGTCTCTGCTCATTATTGGTTTTCTCTTCACTCTATAATATTGTAAACATTTCTGCCTTATGTACAGTGTGTTTTTGTGGACGTAGTGTGCCAAGTAATATTCTTTCAAACCTGAGTCTTACCACACACACACGCTCTGTATCTGCCTTGTTTTCTATCTTTCTCCCTTCATTCCCTCCCTCTTGAAGACACTCATCTTCACTTACTCATCCACTGACGCAGGCAGGTTCCCCACCCACGCGCAGAATGCATATCTCAAAAATAAAACCCAGGGAGCCTCAGGATGTGTTGATTTGCTAAAGCACTGTGATGCATGATAACACGGCCGTTTAAAGTCCTGACTGGAATCTCAGGAATCTCGGTGGGGGGATTATAGATTAAAGACTTGCCAAACTATATAAAAAGTGTTATTTTCTCGTCTTCTCATAGCCCCAACCTCTGATCTCACACAAAACGAGCAGAAAATCCAGCTGAGTAGACGTGTAACGCACTCATTGTGCAGGCGCTGAACAATCTGAAACAAATCAGAGGCCCAATATTTTCTCTGAGTGAGGGGGGAAAAACTGCCTTTTACTGCGACAACATCCACACGCGTGCGCGCGCTCAGTCGACAAAAGCCTTCAGACACAGGAAACTGTCGCCACAGAAGACGAAACATTACAAAGAAAAGCTAATCTCAGACATTCTGCCGAGCGAGAGGCAGGGAGGGAGGGAGGGAGAATGTGGAGGAAGGAACCGGGCAGAAATCTGCGTTTCCTGTTGCTGAAAACTTTGTCAGCAGATGCAGTCGTTTGAAGCCGAACGAACGCGCGCAACCTGCTGAGCTCTGCCTCTGTCACACACTCCTGAACCGCTGCTCTGACATCTTTGTCTCAGCAAACGATGGCTTGGCATTTTGCAGCCTGAGTGGCTCGAAACAATGTGGCATCCACTTAGTATGCCACTATGACTGCAGATGGGGGGGTGGGGGGTTGGGGGTGTTGCAGAAACAAGGAGCGGCGACGCAAGTCTGAATTTGTACTGTCAGCCCAGACAGCAGCTAATGCATATTTCATGTGCTTTTTTCTGGAAGATTCCGCAATTTGGCAGTAATCACCCTGAATACCTTCATCAGGAGCACTCAGCGTGCAGCGACGGGCCTGTTCCCACTCCGATTATTAATTCAGTATTTTCCAGTAGATAATCACCACTTGCCCACTTTGATTTCTCAGCGTATCGGGGAACACATTTCGGATTCCGCTCACTGCGGCCTGCGTCTCATTTGCAGCAACTCATAGTGGGGGATTCTGGACGACCCCCATTTCCCAAACAACAACAACAACAAAAATGTCCATCAATGTGAGGATGTTCCAATAAAACAATATTCATTATTACAAGCGTGGTTCTCAAACTGTGGTGCGCGTACCCCCGGTGGTACGCGAGCTTCCTCTGGTGGTACATGGAGGGAAATCAAGAAATACAAGAGTGGAGCTGAGGAATTTACTGAGTTTACTGGTCTTTGAAGCTTATTTCAGGCCCAGTTACTGATACATAAATTCCGCAAATTAACAATTAGTGAATAATTATGTAAAACTGAAATGCCACAAAAGTGTTTTGCTATTTACAGTGTATATGTACAAAAGAAAACGGTCTATATCGATGAGCAACTAAAACACCACCAAGGAAGAAAAGGCTCCACTGCTGTGTATGTTACTGCTACGCAGTCAATCAAAAACTGGCCCCACCTTTCAAACAGTTCCTCCAATCATCATGCAGAAGCCCAGCGTCCGTGCACCGCCCACTTGTAACCAGAAGGTCGGCCAAAAAAGGGCTGGGGTACCCCTGAGCAAGGTACCCAACCCCCAATGCTCCCCGGGCGCTACTCAGTGTGGCAGCCCATTGCTCCTAATTCTAGGATGGGTCAAAATGCAGAGGAATACTTTCCCTAAGGGGATTAATAAAAACTAACTTTAACTTTAAACTGCGCTGCAAGTTTGTTTTAATGCGGAGGCTGCTACGGGAATAAGGAAATCACGTAAAATGATCCGTCATCCTGAACGAACTAGTGACACGTTCTAATCTACGTTCTAGCGCACGTTTAGTATTGAAATGTAGGATTAGGGTAAGGGGGTAAAAATATCCTATCAGAGTTGATTAGTTTGCTAAAATAATGAACAGACTGACAATTATTTACAACCATGTTTTGGTTTTGAGCTGCGAAGCCAAACCCTGGGCAGCAGGGATATAAAGGGAAGGGGAAAAAACAAAAACAAAACCAGATGACCGTGACTTTAGGCCTCAATGTCACTCTCCCCTTCAATAACCGCAATTCATTTCCACCTCTCACGCCCGAGAAGCTGGGGGGATAAATCCAGGGCTCTGCTGCCATTCAAGGACTAATCTGGCCTCGGAAAGCCACTCCGGCGCGTGGCGCTCCCGCTGACCTCTCCCGCAGCTCCGTCTCACATCTGCACCGAAAAAATAAAAAGGTTGGGGGTGTGGGGGGGTGGGCCGTTCTTGCGTGTCACTCACCTGCTGCCACAACTACAGCTCATAATAACGAGGAGACTTGGGGCTCTGGGGGTTTTGCATATAAATGATGTGTCTGGTTTCCAAGATGATATCAGGCAGAGTGCGTGTGTGTGTGTGTGTATCTGGGCGTGTGTGTGTGCGTGGAGACCTCATACGTCTGCTCTATGACTTTGATGTCAAGGGCGTCAACTTCACATTTCCAGCGTTCCCAACACGCCTGCTGAGAAGATGCAACATATTGATGTTTTCAATTTTACCCCTTCCTCCCTGACAATGTTTTTCATATATATATATATCTATATATCTATATAGATATATATATATACATATACACATTTCAAAAATCACATTTTAGGGGAAATAAGATTGGTCGCACATGCCCGCCGACTCTGTTGTGCTCGGGCTTGTAATGAAATGGCTTCCTTTCCACGCCATCTAACACGGCAACAGAGAGGCACTCTCTCAGCTCCCCGTGGGGTCATGATCTCAATATCAAACCGACTCTGCATTTTGTTCTCCTCTTTTTTCTTTTTCTTTTTCTTTTTTTTATTAAGAGGTGAAAGAGTTGTAGCAGAATGACCGTGAAGCCGAGTGTACACTGATACAGCAACAACTCATTGGTGGTCCAATGCCGATATTTAGTGCAGAGGAGGGTTTATTATCCACAGCTCTCCAACGATTTACTCTTCCTTTCATCACTCCTTCTGCAGTAAAAGGTGTTATTTTTGTACAGTGGGTGGCTGGGTGGCAGCCGGAGGGGCCACCGAGGTGGCAGTTGTGAAGAGCTATGATCTTACACTGTAGCGGGGAATTATTACCAGCATTATTCACAGTGCAGCAGTCAGACTGAAGAGAAATCAACACCATGCAGGGCACGCTGCAGTTGTTCCCATTAAGACACGAAGGAGAAAAAAAACATGTTTTTTTTTTTGTTTTTTTTTTTAAAAAGCTTCAGGGAACATGTTCTAACAGGGCAGTGATAATGATTCCCTGAAATAGACGTGAAACAAAAACAGTGCAGTCCTCATGGAACTCATGACCACTCTTGTATAAAAGTACCTTAAAGGGATACAAAGCCACTTTTTTTATAATATTTTATAATATATAAGTAAAAGTCTTAAATGACATGTATTGTACTTGAGTATCAAAAGTCATTTTCTGACATAAAATGTACTTAAATTTTAGGAGTTAGGATTGAGCCATGGCGGCTCAGTGGTAGGGCAACTGGAAGGCTGTGGGTTCAATTCCCAGCTCTGCTCAACAATAACAACATTTGTGAAGATATTTCACAAAATGAATCTGTAAAGAGACATAAATAACTTGTTATAACTTGATTTTAAGTAGAGGGCCATATGAAACTGACTGGGAGGCCACAAAAGGCCCATGGGCCACGAGTTTGAGCCCTCCGCTCTACTTTTTAATACATATTTGGATATATATATATATACTTGGATATCAGTTAAACTTGGAGTTAAAACGCAAACCTTAAAAAGCAATTTGTGCAAATATCCAGCCTAGAAGCACGTCATGCCATCTGAGGTAATTACCGAATGGTCCAGCAGAGGGCGCAGTGAGCGCAGCTTATTCTTAGATCCACAAAATAAGACTGTATTGTTATATTAACTTCTTCTGAGTGGATAATCGTGACAAAAAAAACATATCATATTACATATTTCGCGTTGAGCTCTCGGTTAGTTTAGCTGTTAGCTTCACCCGAGTGAAGTGAGACAAGAGGCAGCGCGAGTGATTGACCTCATGAGACTGCAAGTAGCCGTAATAAGTCAAATTAGTTGGTGAGAGTAAGACGGAGTAAGACTAGTTAGGACTAAAATATAAAATATAAAATATAGACGTATTGCATTTTTTAATTGGCACACAATGAATAACAATCTAACAATTCCTATTTGTAATTTGTTGATTGCCTTCTTTCAAATGGTTTCATTTTAAAAAGTCTTGATTGTTCAGCACTAATTGCGAGACAAACAAACGATGATACACTTTTATGCACATGCATACTCCATGTTCAACTGAAGATGACAGAATGCTACTGCAGACTTAAAGTCACCATTATTCATTATTCTGTATATTCTTCAGTAAAGTAACTTCCGTTTGTGGTTAACCCTCATTCTGCCAACGTCACTAAGTCGTGACACTGGTGAGTCAAACTGGCAGGAAATTTGATTAAAGCACCGCATCTATCAGAATATCTATATCTGGCGCCAGAGCGTTAATCGTCTCACACAAGACAAGACAAGGTGGTGTCGTGTGTCATCGTACGGGACAATAAAATGGAATTCCCTACATCACAACATTACTGTCCGACATGAATTAAAAACAGATTTCCGTCGCGACTCTCACTCCGAGTATCTGCATTTTACAGCTTGTGCACGACCTCCTGCTCCACCACAGCCTCTTTCTATATACATTATCGTAAATATTTTACAAGTTTTCCTCCTGAAAAACAGCCAGAGACATGAATCTTACTTACACGGTGTACCTGGTGCGAGGTAATTATACAGCCACGAGTGAGACGGCAACCGTTCAGCCTGAAAATCTGCTGCCGCGGCGCAAAGACCCGACCACTGGGACGCCACTTAAGAGTCTGAGTTCTCAGACGTGATGAGCTCTTATAAGGAACACACACACACACACACAAACATGCATGTTCTGATACAGTGTCCTTAGTGAGGACACTCGTAGATATAAGGCATTCCATAGTTCCTTACTGTAAACCCAATTCTAACCCTAAAACCAGGTCTTAACCTCCAGAAAGCACCTTTAAAGATTTGAGGACCAGACAAAGTGCCCTCACTCGATATGGTTCATACGATTGTTGGTCCTCTAAAAGCTACAAATACAAGAACACACATTATGATGTGTGTTCTTGATGTTACAGACAAGTACACATAAACACATAAGCACACCCAGGTTTGTGCAGCTATTCTTCCAAGGACATGGCATTGACTTCGTGCAGTGCGATAATTGATACGCCAGGGCAAATATCGATGTTTTAATTAACAAATTAAGGCCAGTTTCACACGCCGGGCGTCGCTACTTCATGTCTCCTCTTGGTGGCGTTGAGGTTTTGTTTTCTTCAGTTAGACAGATATCGTAATAAATGATTGTCTTGCAATACATTGATTATCACAGAATCGCGATATTATTGGTATCGTGAGGTACCCTGTGATTCGCACCCCTATCAAAAAGAACTACACAATGACTAATCCTACCCTTAATCTAACCATAATTCAAATCTCAGACCTTAACTTGACCAGAAATGAGCTTCTGCCTCATGAGGACCAGGTTTTTGGTCTCCATGAGGACTGCTGGTCCTGACAAGCTCAGTGTTTATGCCAGAAAAGGTCCCGAAAGCACACACACACACTCACACACATAAATCCAAAGACGTAGTGACAGTGATAGAGAGTCGGAGCAAGAGGAAAGTGATTACAGTAAGTACCAACCCCCAACATTACAGAGTATACTTGAAGATAATAATGTCACCACGAGCCAAACACACACACACACAGTTCAACAAAAGGGAGGATCCCGTCCAACCCCCGTCTACGCCCCCACCGCAGCCCACCGCAGCCCACCGCAGCCCACGCAGTCCCGCTTTCACGGCAGGTCCCATACGAGGGAGGACGAAAGTGGAAGAGCCCGCACACACCCACGTTCCCTCGGCTCGCTCGTCCGTCCACTCCACTCAGTCTGACAAACTAATGGAGACTAATCAACTGTCAGGCTGAACACACGGCGCACTACATCTCCCAGCATCCCATAATACCCACCCCAACACCCACAATACCACCACCACCACCCCACCTCTCACCATTATTACTGTGATAACTGTGGGGAGCAGAAGTAACAGAGTGATGGCTAAATATAGACTCCACACACACACACACACGCTGGTTTCACGTTCTTGTGTGGACACTCATAGACATAACACACTCCCTTAACCCCTTAACCTTACCCTTACCTTAACCATCACAACTAAGTGCCTTACCTTAACCTTTAACCTAGCCTTAACCAAAACCTAATTATAACTCTACCCCTAAAACCAGGTCTTAGTCCTCAAAACGACCTATTAAAGTTGTGTGGACCGGCCAAAAATGTCCTCACAAGGTCAACATGTCACACGTCACAAAGACGACATGTTGTTTATACAAATACAGCACAGCTCATCAGCCAATCACGTGGCAGCACCTTCATATTCTGTTCTTACTGAAGTTCAAACTGATCAATTACTTAACTCAATTAACTGGGGTGATGTAAATCATATCACTCCGTGTCTCCACAGACATGTAAAAAAACAAAATGCTGCTAGAGAAACACAGTCGCATGGATATGATGATAATGGCTTAATCAGCATTGCGGGAAATCATGAGACAATAGTTTGAATGGAAGTTTACAATTTACAATGAAAAGTTACATACTACAGCTTTAATGTTCCCCATGTTTAGCATTGAGCAGGTGGTTAACAGTGAGTTTTTAGTGGTTTAACAGTGAGAAAAGCCTGTTTTCACTGTCCCTCTCTCTTAAAGTAGACTCAAACCAAGACGAAAAAATCATTGCGACAAATTCAATTTAACCCAAACTAACTGAGTCTAATTTAACTCAACCTAACCCAATTTACCTAATGCCTAAATCTAATCTGGACAAACTTCACACACACTAAAACTGCTTGACAGTGTCAAAGGTCAAACTATCTGTTGGTGCTTTTTTAAAGTTTTGAGCATGAGAGCAGTAACACACACACACACAGTGGAGCCACTGAGCCGTTAGTTTAGGTTTGAGACATCTCAGGAAGTGACGCCCACCTTTCATCTCATAAACACCTCAGTCTGTGGAGAGGAAGGAAAGGAGGAGCTTCTAACAGCACAGCCTTTTCTCCATGTGTGTGTGTGTACATGTCAGTAGTAGGCTGTCCATCTTTGTGAGGACATTTTGGTGGGTCTTCACGACTTTAAGCGGCTTTTACCAAAGTTAATACTTGGTTTAAGAATGGGGAATTCATTATGTCTATAAGTGTCCACATAACGCTGTACAAGAATGTGTGTGTGTGTACTTGAACATACCGAAAACAACATATAAACCCCAGAGAGTGAGGACATTTAGTGAAAGTGAGGACAATTTGGCAGGTCCCAACATTCTTTCACACCTAAAAAAATGGCTTTTTAAGGGTTAGGGTTTGTTTTTTTATAATTAGATTTATGTTAAGATTAGGTTAAGGGTCAGGATTAGGAATTTTGTCCTTACTAAGAATGCTGTACGTGTGTGTGTGTGTTAATAGGCTATAAGGACAAGTTTTGATTCAAACCTGTCTTTGCGAGGACATTTTGGTCGGTCTCCACAACTTTAAAGGGATTTTTGAGGGTTGAGAGTTGGTTTGAGACTGGGGTTTCAGCTAGGGTTAGGAATTCATAATGTCTATGAGTGTCCACATCTTTGAGAACATTTTGAGGATATTTTAGTTGGTCCTCACAACTTTAAAGGGGCCTTTTGAGGGCTAACGCTAGGTTTAAGGTTTAAAATTAGACTTGGATTTAGGTTAAGGCTTAGGATTAAGTTGTGTGGAGTTCTTTCCAGGATAAATTCTATGCAGCTTATTCCCCTCTTGTAAGTCATTTTGGGTAAAAGCGTTGGCTAAATGCTTAAATGTAATGTAAAGTAAGTTGCAATGCTTAAGGTTAAGGTGTCTATGTGTCCTCAGAATGCAGTGCAAGAACGTGTATGTGTGAACCGACTATGATTTTCAGCCTGGCTGGCTGCCCTTTAACTCTATTTGGATCCTCTGCCCTCTCACATAAGTGATGGCCACCAGCAGGATATTTGGAGTGGGCTGAAGGATCCTCCTTCATTAGCACAATGTGAAATTATTACTGACTAATTGTCAGAAACGAAATTACAAAGGCCGCCGCTATACGGGGGAACAAGTGCTAATTAACGTTTCATCATTACAAGAAAGTCCTGATGAAAATCACAGAGCGTGCCATTATTCAAACGTACAAGACGGATATATTTCTGCTGCATATGAATCCTTAATGTTTTCCGACGCTGGATATATAAACGTGTAATGGCATTTTCAGAGACAGATTAATCACGCTGGAGGTGGTATTAGTCCATGAAATGCTACACACGACTTCAGGGTTGTAGATTATGGTGCAGCTCAGGCCTTTTTTAGAAACTTGTGGGGCTCGTTGCTGCCTTATCATGCAGATGTATGATGCAGCAAAATGGCAAACGCCATGAGGTATTCATATCATTTAAACGGTGCATGCGGAAAGGGCACTCCTTTCGTGTTTTTTTTCTTTTTTACAACCTCGACGCATAAAACGACTTTAATATATCTGCAAACAGTAGCTGTGGGGATCTCTGATCAATAGCAACAATTCTTATGCTGAGGTGTCCGGCTTGGGGATTGTGATGGAACCGTGTAGATGGAGATAAGTAATGTCTCTGGTTTTGCTGGTGCAGGAGTAGAATTACTGCCCGGGGGTCGTTTGCTTTCGCTGACCGACAGTTTCAGTCGACGCCGCACGTTTTCCCCCCTCCACACACTCATTCACATGTCAGTGACTGTTCCTGGTCTTTGGAAGAGGGGGGAAGCTCATTTCAGGTCCAGTCATTTACACGTAAATTCTTGTTATTTACAGTGTATATGTACAAATGAATATGGGCTATATCACTGGGCAAATACCACGCAACGAGTAGCTGTTTGTCTACAGACTTCAAAGCTGGACTGAGGAAGAAAAGGCTCTGTCAATCAAAAACTAGCTCCGCCGTTCAGACAGTTCCTCCAATCAACATGAAGAAACACTCTGCCCACTGCTCCATTGACTCCCAGAGAAGCCGAGCTTTCGTGGAAGTGACGTTTTTTGCCGCATTTGTCCAAACGCCGTCTAAAGCTATTCTGTGTCATCGCATAAAGAACAGATGAAGTTGAGATTCAAGTGGTTTTAATGCAGAGGCTGCTACGGGAATACGAAAATCACGTAAATACCGGGATAAACATCTGAGTCTGAAAGAACTACGTTAAGGATAGGAAATGTAGATACAACACAGACTTTGACATTTTAGAGGAAGCTGAGCTTCCCTTGTTGTCACATGTTGACTTCTATAAAGATCTAATGTAACATTTCTACATTTAAATATGTAAAGCAGACATAAATAGTGTTTTTGTAGGGAAGTGAAATGAATGCGTTCTGTGACTTTGATTCTCTAAAACTCAAACGGTGTATGACTGTGAAGCTAGTTTCATGTTGTATATTCCACACTGACTCTTTCAGACCCAGCAGCGTGCACATTCCTCAAACTAACTTCAATGAGGAAGAAAAAAGAGCATTAGTGCAGCAGATAAAGCTACAATGTACCTTTGAGATTATTCTGGAGAAAATTCTGTAACAATAATAATTAACATATTTGCATAAATTAAGCACATTTAGCCACTCCCACGTGAGTGTTACACATTTGCCCTTTAAGGTACATTTAGAAAAGATAACAAGCGTACGACTAATTGCAAGTTAGCTATGGACAATCATGTGATTAATCACAATTAAATATTTTTAATGATTGACAGCCGTAATAATCTGTTGAGCAGCATACGTGAGGTATAGCACTCTTTAAATCCATACAGAATCTATATTACTGTGAAAAGTAACAGACCCTTTCTTTTTGGTCACCTTTTAATGACGTCATCGTCCACGAGTGTATTTTACACCAGTGGATCACGACCACTGTCGGTGACGTTCTCCTCAGAAAGTTCAAACACACTGGGAAACCAAACGAGACAACACTTCCCATGATCCCATGCTGCTTTACGACCTTATCACACTAGGTCTTTCCTTTTAACCAAGAGAGCCCCTGCCGCAGATATTACATACTGTGTGTTTAAAAGGTCAAAATAATGTTGTTGTTTTTCGAAGCCACGTGAACCTTGATCCTGTCAGATTTCAAAGGACTCTCTTGAGGTGTTCTCATGATAGATGGCAAGAAGCTCGCTCAACGTCTGACCAACAGATATGGAACTAGTTCATCCTTGATGTGAGAGAGGGTTCCTTCAAAACAGTGACCTGAAAACCAGCTGTCAGCGCAGCTTCGTGAAAACGTCTTCAATCAAAATCCACATCTTACCGTCTTTGCCGATCAGGAAATCCAGGTAGCGGTAAGTGTAGGCCACGCCCACTTTAGTCTCCACCTGCGGCCTCTTCAGGGTGGAGTAAATCTTCCCCGGGCTGTTCTCCTCCGACATCGGTTTCATCTTCCGTAGCCCGCAGCCCATGGCTCCGCGGTTTGTCAGTAACTCTGAGCACAGATCCTGCAAAGATATAGACAACGAAGACTGAGACTGTGTTTTCTTTACACATGTGGTGTGTGCTTGTATGTATTACTTCTTTAGGACCTTTTCTGGCATAAAAAGCTGAACTTGTCAGGACCAGTAGGCCTCATGGAGACCAAAACCTGGTCCTGATGTCGGAGAACCTCATTTTCTGAGGAACTGGTCAAGTTTAGAAATAACATTTTGTTTAAACTGTTTAAAATTAGTGGAATTCAGTGCAGAGTCCTAAGAAGAATATCAGCGTGGACCTCTGTGTGTGTGTGTGTGTGTGATTGAGTTGCAAGATTTGCAAATTTGCATAAAGATTTGCACATTTTTGCAATTCTGCAAACCATTTCCAAGAGCAGCTCCACAGCGTTAGATGTATTTACAGGTTTGTGTATTATTACTCATGTATTATTCAGGGCAAACGAGTCAGGCAAGTACAAGTAAGTTAATAGCGTATCTGATGTAAACACTCAATGTATGCAAACATAACCATATTAGTGTTATATATACTGTACACAACACTTAAGTGAAAGAACTCCATGCAAAAGAGCTACAGAACGTGAATTACTACAAGTAAGTAGAGAACACTGTTAAAGGACAGGGAATTCTGCTCAGTTCTCAACATTTGGGCTGAAACTGTTACTCATTTAATCGCTTACTAAGTTAATTAAGTCAACTATTTGCATAATAGATTAATCAGTTTGAGTGTTTTTTAAAGAATTAAAACAAGCTTTCTGATTTTCAGCTTCTTTAATGTGTGTATTTTCTGGTTTCTTTGCTCCATTTGACAATGAAATCCTTTAAACTGAATCATTTCCAGGTTTGAGAAACACTGATTAACATTTTCTGGCATTTTATGGACCAAACAATTTTCTATTAATGTCTTGGGCCATTACCAATATCCACAGAAAATTCCACCCAAGTTTGTTTTTGAGTTCACATGCTATATAAATGCTGCCCATAAACAAACATATAACCTAATTTATGTCATTTGAATGATGTAAAATGGAATTGACACATTGTTCCATATTCAGGATTAATCACAGTTTTAGGTCAATATCAACAATGAAAAGCAAACTTTACTAGTGTATCTTGATTGGTAATCAAATAAATGTAAAGACTGTTACTTTATTCATCCAGAAAAAATCAACGAACAGACGCAGTGCTCACAAATGTAAACACGTCTAAACTGATAGAGACATAGAGACTCTGTGACACACAGCAGCAACAGCAACAGCTTCATTTATACATTTATTTCTCTTCCTCACTAACTGATTGATCTGCAGTGGTGCGTTATATTCCAGTTTTTATTTTTTGTTTTAAAAGTGTGTCACTGTCTGACACACTTTCAGCAGCTCCGACACGTTCCGCACACAAACGATGCTACACGTGATAAACAAAACTAAATAAAAATAACGTGTTAAGTTCAGCCCGATCGCTATCTAAGCACGAACACCGACCGCCTTAAAATAAAGTGTGTGATATTTCTCTGTCGAAAAATGTAGTGTAATATAAAGTCGTCTGAACCTCTAAAAAGTCCAAGTGCAATGTTTGAAGAAGACGTACTATTTCCATCCGCCTGCTAGATTTCACTCAGGATTAGATAAATCTCTGTGACATACTGCGCGTATACAAACAAACACACGGGTATGAATGCTGACATTCACGCACTCGGATGTCTACGATTCCTCTGGGATTACCAGAGGGGAAAAACCAATATAAGGAACGTGCGAGATGAGCATCTACAAATCAACAAATCAACATGGTTAAATGAGCTAGATTTTTCAAATGGTTCCTCCTCATCCTCAAAATTCACGATGACAACCACAGCGGGAGAGAGGAGGCAGCGCGCTGTGGACGCCACGGACGCCACATCACCCCAAATGACTTGTGACAGAACCGCTGCCTCTCTTCAGTGGCTGCATCTGGGAGCAGGTGACATCTGATTGTGTCCCATTAATTAAAGTCATGGATGGATGGTTGGATGGATGGATGGCGGCGATCCCCGCTCCATTGATGAGGAAGCCCACTCTATTATTCTCCCTTCTAATTACAGGACATTGCGCGGCCTTGGCCAGATACGGCGGATTTGAGCCAGCTGTCGCTTCACAGGCGACAGGACAGGAAGTGAAGGGGTGTTGGGGGCGTCTGGGACGCAGGGGAGGAAGGAGTGGGAAGCTAAATCGGAAACAAGCAGACGGGCTCTCTCCGTTAATGAGGTGAACGGCAAGAATGGAAAAGGTGAGAATCAATCAAGGGAGAAGGAGGAAATGGGGGAGCGGCCCGGTGTGGAGATTGTGCGTCAGGAAAAGAAGGGGGTTGTGGGGGCAGCGGGTAATGCATGGCAAGTAGAGTCTGGAGAGAAAGGAACGCGCGTGCAATTAGAGTCCGCTGAATACTGTAGAGAAGCGGCCAATCGGCTGATGATGAGGGAGGCGGGGGAAGAGAGAGAGGGAGAAAGGGTGAGAGATGAAACGGGAGATTCATTACGGTTGTCAGGAGAGCCAGTGTTTTGCAGTGTTGCTGACATGAAGGCCTTTGTTTGGCTTACGCACCACAATCATATCTATGAAAGCTTCATAACGGTTGCCAGAAAATGAACCGGTCACGAATGAACTGGATGCTGATACCAGAACACAGCACACGTCCGGTTTGTGAGATTAAGGGTGCGTCCAAACCAGTGTTGTTCAGTCCATATGAGTATGATCTGGGTCGGTATGAACAAAGTCCAAGACCTGAATCTGCTAAACTTGAAAGAGGTGGTCTCACTCTGCTTGCAAACAACCTCTGGAGGTCACACTAGGGATGAACCTCTCAAAAAGGTCAGTTGTTTCAAGCGTGAGGTTCTTCAATTTGCATCAGACATCTTGGACTATGTTCACACCAGTCTTGTTTAGTCCATTTGAGCTGAACCCTGGAGTATGCATGCTCCTGGTGTGGTTTGCTAGGATGGGTATGAACACAGTCCAAGACCTCTGAGGCAAACTAAGGAATCGGACTCTTCTCCACTTGAAGGAGGTGGTCTTAGACAGCTTGCAGTTGACCTCTGGAGATCACACCAGTGATGGACTACTCAAAAGGTCAATCGTTAGTGGTCTGAGACCACCTCTTTCAAGTGGAGCAGAGTCTGACTCCTTAGGTTGCATCAGAGGTCTTGGACTGTGTTCACACAAGTCTTGTTTCGTCCATTTGAGCCAAAGCCTGGAGTACTAATGCCCCTGATAAGGTTTGTTTGAGTCGGAGTAAGGAATCAGACTCTTCTCCACTTTAAAGAGATGGTCTGAGACCTTCATCCACACCAATCACAGGAGCTTTTACAGCTACAGCCTTGGTGTTCTCATCAACATCCTCCGTTGAGGAGATAGAAGCGGCCTTCCTCCTAGTACACCCAGCTCTTTAGTGCAGGGTGTAGATGTGCATGTGGATCACACCCACCCAACAGTCACCTGTCGGTTTTCAGGCTGTTGCTCTGCTAACTCCCAGACATCATCAACAGAGCAGTGAAGCAGATGAACATCTAGCCTGCTGATGGCAGGCTGAGAAATTCCGAGGGATTTGTCTTTTTCACCAGTCTCTTCTAATTAGTCCACGTGAGACTTGACTTTGTGAACATAAATCAAACCAGCATTAAACCTGGAACCTCTGTTTCCACCTCCCATCAGGTGTGCGCCAATGAAGCAGACTATGTTGGTGTGCACACACTGAAATACCTCATGTGTGCAGAAGAGTTCTGTCTTCGCCTCGCAGCTAGTGCCACGTTGGACTAATTTCTCACGTTTGAGTTTAAGAATAAAAAAATCAAACAACAAATCTGAAGAACCTGGCATAGTCAAAGTCTATGTAAGTGCTTCAGGCCTCCGTTAAATTGTCACTCAGGACTGCATTGCACGGTGCTGCAGTTCCCCAAACAGCAGCATCACAAATGGCTCCGACTTCAAAGGGAACCCGGGTAAAGAAAAGGCTCAGTCTTGGATTTTCACTGTTGCCTACAGTTACTTGTAAATAGCTTTTTATCATCTCTCTGCCAACCCTGGAGAGAGAAGGAACAACAAGAGGGAAGGTGAGGGCTCCGTCGTGTCGTCTACACGAGATTGGAGAAGACGCAGGCAGAACAAAAACATGGGGAGGGGGAAGAGCAAAGGGTGTTATGGGGGGGAAAAACAAAAAGTGCATGAGCAGAAAATGGAGGGGATTGTATTTGCATAGCTCCTCGGGACCAGATGGGAGGCGAAGACAAACACAAGTATTTTTAGAGCAGAACTGACAGAGACTGAGACGCTTTTCATTATGTTGCGTCCCCGTTTCTCGCCTCGAACGCACTGGCTCCCGGCAGCCTCCGCATGTGCTCCGCCTCAGATCATCTACAGTTTTTGTCTGTGATCGACAGGCAAAGCATCAGTGTAGACAAATGCTGAGCGTCTATGGAAAAAAGGAACAGGAAGAGGTTCCATTGATTTCCCTTTTTGCTGAATTAGCAACGATCCTCTTGCCATTTTGTTCCGTCTTTTGACTCCTGCTAATGGCATTTTGAGGTTTTATTTGATATGGGGTTTGATTCCCCCTCCCCTTGATGTTTGGATGTTTTGTTGAGGCCTGTATGCACTTAGGTTTTGGCTCTGACGTCCAAAAAACATCTCACAGCACTTTATATTGTGCTGAATGAGAAAGACAGCAACTGAGTGGTTCTTTCACGTCCAACTTTTCTATCTGTTGCTCAGCAGGGAGTTTTGTCGGTCCAAGGTTTGGCCCATTTCTCAAAAAACATCATAACTGTTGCCTCTCCAGGGACTTGGGTCCACTGTGAGACATTTAGGAGAATGTGTTGGTAGAAATGTTGTATATTAATCATAAGTGGAAAGCTTACTACCCAAATAAAGAACAACATCCTTTCTCCTATTTCTTACAATTTTGCAGTAGCACCATTAGAGGTCACTGTTTCTCACACACTGGAGTTTTAAACACATTGTTAAAGCTAAAAAAAAAAGATCTTTTTCACTGCAGAAAAAACAAAGTACTCACACATCAGGCGATGTTTGGATGGAGTATCTTAAAAAACAGGTCACGTTGAGTGTGCAGGTTGCCATTTTTTTGTTGCATCTGCTGTTACTAAGCAACCAAAACAGCCTGTCTAAATTAAAGGTAAGCCTCAGTGACTCAGCTTAGAGCCTTGTTTCCTGGCTAAATCACTGTTTGGTAAAGGCTGGCATTCATTTATTGATGAACATCCCATTCACAAGACCAGAAAGGACCGCCCCTTTTTCTGCCCGGAATACTGGAAAAGTCCTGACCAACCAAACACTCTAGATCAGTGATAACTCTGTGAATACAAAGCTCTTAGACACATAGTTTAACTAACTTTATTGTGAAAGCACCATAACTTAAATGAATGGGGTTTTTTTTTCCAGCACTGTAAATCTCTCGCAGCAGCTTTACTGCGTGAATTATCTGAGGAAAAAGAAAAGAAAATATTTACTGTGACTGGGAAAATTCATCCTTCAAGCTCAAGCAAGAAAAAAAGGAAAGAAAATACAGCAGAATTTAACAAACTGCTCCAGGAGCTGTCTGGACGGTGGACGGTTCAAAGCTGATTTCAGAGTGAATAAAGAGCAGTTTGACCTTCTTCTGAGGAAAGTTGCCCTGACTGTGAAGAAAAAAGAAAAAGAAAACTCAGCCTCTGCTGTAAAACTATCTCTCTGGTGTGCATTTGTCTGGGGTTATAGGCGGTTATATAAAACCTGTGGTGCAGAACAACTCAACATTTCCCCATTTTTGGTCTGAAAAATCATCCGTTAACGGCTTCACTCAGACCACAGACCTCGTCTGCTTCGATTGGCCGACACTTTGTTGTGGCGACAACCAAATGTTCAAGTTTTAGGCGAAATTAGGCAAAGTTGAGAATGAGTCACACTTTTCTTCTTCTGTAATGTCAAAGAAGGCTGCCAGTTCAGTTGCATCCCAGTTCAGATTCTTTTGCCAATATCCAACATGCCGATATATTGGGAGTTCTTGGACCAATAACCGATTCCTAGGTATGTTTTTTGCCCAATTACAGAGGTCTTTTAGTCTCTTCTGTAGTGAAATTATCATAACATTTTAATACTCATGCAGATGTAGATATACAGTCTGGTTAGATCGTTGTAGATGGCGCCGGCATTAAAGTCAAGGAGTAAGCAGCTTATTTAGAACTACTGTTGTCGTCATTAGTCATAACGGCAGATGTTGCTGTGTTTGCCGATATCTGATAATACATTTTAACCATTCTGTTACCAATCCTGTTGTCGTGGACAGGAGTTAGCATGCGTATACTTCACGATCTGTCCAGGGTTTGACCCTGTGTCAGCTGAGATTGGGACAGCACCACCCTCCCCTGTGACCCTCATGTGGAGGATAAAGTGGTAGAAGATGGATGGATGGATGGATGGATGGATGGATACCAGAAAGCAGAGAAATAGAGATTTGCGGCCATTTACTCGTCACTTTGGCGGAACTTGGAAAAAGAAGCAGAAAGAAACACTCACTCATTGACATTTCTGCTGCCACAAAATCAAAATAAAACCAGGCGACCTGACTATCTGCCGATAATGTCACGTAGCCCTAGTTAATTGGACACTGTAGGTGTGTGAGTGAATGGTTGTTTGTCCCTGCGATGGACTGGCGACCTGTCCTTGGTTGACCCGGCCCTTTCACCCTCTGTCCACTGGGATTGGCGCCAGCAACCGTCATGTGGAGGATCAAGCGGTCGCTAATGAATAAAAACACATTTAAAACACCTGTGTATAAGTTGGCTACCTATGTTGCTAAAGTCTATTTGTTTAACATAATCTGAAATGTATGATCTACTGTGGCTCGCTGGTCTGTATATCTAAACACTGGTGTCTTCTAAGCCCATACACGACCCAATTTAAAGACATAAGTAAGAAGTAAGAAGTAAAAACCAGTTCTAGTTCCTTGGAACAGCTTTGTCCGCCGCACAGTGATGATTGTACAGAAACAAGGCGTGTTTGCGATGCATGGTTTTCCTTAATTCTGTCTGACTGAGATCTTCACTACATTACAAGACGATGTTACAAGGCTTTGATAGCGGCTTTGCCCGAGATCAAACCCAGCAGCATGGGGAGCTTCAGAGTGGATTAATGGAGGAAGACATTAATTAGGACACCGAGTTGTTGTGTTCTCCTTGTAGCCTCCCCCTTTTAAGCCTCCCTCTTGTTCATGTTCCCGCTCTCCATCTCTCTCTCGCTCTCCCTCTACCTCCCGCACACGCTCTTCGCCTCTTCCTGACTTTTGATCTTCCTAATCTGACAAGTAAAGTGGAGCACAGGGCTGCACTCAGTGGTGGGAACTGCAGGTCCAACATCAGCCATAGTTTATTTTGAGGAGCAGGAGTCAAGAGCCCTCCAAGGCAAAGTGGTTGAAGAGAGCATCACATGCATGAAAGGATGAGAGGTACAAAGGACACAGGCGGTGTCCATGTTTTTGATGAGCAGCTTCCTGTTGTCTCTTCATCTTCAGAATAAAAGCAGAATCAGTCGTTCTTTGTGTGCAGAAACAAAGTCGGACGTAACATAAGAGCGTGCAGCCAAATCAGGGATTTAAACAAAAGATGAAGTCAAATCTGCTGAGCTGTACTTCAGGTTGTTTTGTACCAACATTATTATCCATGTTCTTGTTCACTTTTTCTTTTTATTCTCAGAGTTTTCTCATTCCAGAAGATGGCAGTCAAGCATCACCATGGACACAAGCTGCCATTAAACTCCGTAAGAAGAAGAAGAAGAACATTCAGTGTCCTTGATTGGAAACTTCTGCCAATTATCATCCTGCGTCATCAGTAATTCATCAACTTATTATGTGGAAATTAGGGGAGGGTACTTCATAATACGATACGATATGCAATACGTGGTCCGCGATATCAATAATATCACGATACAGCGATTCAGTCATAATCAATATATTGCAAGACAATCATATCACGATACGTCACGATATCTGTCTAACTGAAGACAAAGTTAACGTGAAGAACCTCCTCTTTTACGATGCGTTTGGCGCAGTACCACCAGGGGGCAGTGTAGTCATGTATATAAATTATTCAGAGATCTTTCCGAGGGAGTTTGAGATTTACTCACGATACTCAACGACAACAACAACGTGACCTATTTTTAGACGCTCCCTTTAGAACGTGTGTTGTTGTCAGGAAGTCTCGACTCAGTGCTGCCCTCTAGTGGGTATAATGCTTTAAAGACCCTTTTATGCTGCGTTTACTGACCCTTATCGCTTCTAATTTGCAAATAAACCTCAAGTATTTAAGTGAAAGTGAGAAAATGACTTCTTCTTCACATGCACCTATTCTGCGATACATGACAGGAGGGTAGTTCCTGTGTGGTTTCACGGCTAAACTGGGAAAGTAGGACACGTGTGGTGAACACACTTCTTGTTTTAAGTGTTTCTTTTTTCTTTTTTTTTCTTTTACCGTCTGAGGGAAAATCCCTGCACGCTCAACTGCTGACAAAGCAAAGGTGTTTCCAGTGTTTCCACAGCATCTTATAATCCGTCCTCACTATGAATAATCACATTTTTATGAATTGATGACTTAACTTAACTCTACATTAACTATGAATTGGTGTATCTTGATTGGGAAACAAGTGAAAATGCACTTTATGAACTTGACTCTTTGATTTATTTGACTATTTCAAATAAGCCTGAGGCTCAACAATGTCTACTTCAGCCTTTGCACTAATTATACTAACATCATTACAGTCGTATATTCATAGAGTCAGCATGTGCAACACTATTTTTTTTTTAGTTTTAAAACTGATCATAAACATTAAAGAGTTATTTGAAGCTTAATTACAGTACTAAGAAGTAAACTTTTATTCAATTTATTATTTTATTCAACTGCAGAACCTAAAAGTTTCCAGTTTGACGGTGAAGCTAATCAGGAAGTAAGATTATATTGATTAGCCACCGGGGGGCGTGAGAGAGGGAGAAAGAGAGAAGGAAAATGAGATTAATCTTATGACTTTGGTTTCTTTTCAAAAATGACCTGATTCACCATCGCAAACAAAGACCCAAAACAGGACTATTCGATTAAAAACTGCATTTAAAAGAGTGATAAATGAACTCGTAATATTATATACTGGTCATACCTGTCCTTTACAGACCTCAAAGTGCATGAAAAAGTGGACATTTACATTTAAAATACATGTGTTTGTCATAAAAGGGCTTAAAATCCAAAAGGTGCACAATATTGGCGTTTGTTTCTCCTTGAAATAAGTTAACAAATATGTCGTATACCACCCACAAACATCTCAATGTGCCTTTAACAGACTACAAAAGAATTAAAACACTGAATCAGAATACTGTAGGAATCTTTGAGGGACAGTGAAAAGTCTTTCTCTAGTTATTTCAGACATGGTGATGGCTTTTCCCGTTTTAAAACGGATCATAAATATTGAATTCAACTAAAAAAGTAAACTTGTCTTCAACGTATTCTTTTATTCAACTCTCACAACCAACCTGCAGAACCTGAACATGAGGGAAAATAAAAGGTAACTACAGTATATAGTATGTCGTCCAAAATCAGTCAAAAATGTCATAGTATAGTATGTCGTCCAAAATCAGTGACCATAGGAACTTCAGTCCTTCACTTAACAACACGAGCTATATGTCCTTGTATGCCTTTTCACACCATTTGGAAGTCTTTCAATAATAGAACCCACGACTTCAGAAAGAACGTCAGACTGATGAACGTCTGTCCCATATTATGGGCAACATGGTTGGTGTAGTGGTTAGTGCTCTTGCCTTTGCAGCGAGAGGACCAGGGTTCAAGCCCCGCTTAGGACACAAATCTTTGTCCATGGAGTTTTCATGTTCTCCCCTGTGTGTGCGTGGCTTTTCTCCTGGTTCTCCTCCCGCAGTCCAAGAACATGCAATATGGGGATTAGGTTAATTGGTGACTCCAACTGACCTGATAATCAGGCAGAGGTCTGTGAAGTCATGGGTAATCTAAGGTGTGGTGTGAGAGTCAATGTGTTGAATGGTGGTATGTCTCTAAAACTCCATGGACAAAGATTTGTGTTACTGGTCCAGGTGTCCAGTAACTGCTGCTTAAAAATGATGAGCACATGAATTAGACTAATGTGTTCACATCAGTTTTACATTGATATCAAGTGAAAACTATGGACGAGTCAAAGTAGCAACATTCAATCAATAAATACACCATTAAATAATGACTCAAATGTGTCTCATTCAAATTGGAATTAGATACATAAATGTCTCATTATTGAATGTGACATTCATTCATTAAAATACCAAATTCATTTGACGTAAAAAACATATATAATTTCTTCACTATTTAATGAATTATTTCATGGTACTGTGTTGCAGTAAATCATGAAATAATTCATTAAATAGTATTTAAGTAATTCTATATGTTTTTTTTTGACATTAAATGAATTTGGCATTTGAATGAATGACACATTTAATAAGACGTGTATGTATTTAATTCCAATGTGAATGAATGCGAGACACATTTGAGTCATTATTTGATGGTGTATTTATTGATTGAATTTTGCCACTTTATCTCGTCCACAGTTTTCACCTGTTAACAATGTAAAAATGATGTGAACACATTAAACAGAGGCTCTGTTGACAAGTGCTGTTAACGTCCGTGTGAGGTGATGAAATCACAGGAGTGATGGTTTGGTCCATAAAATGTGCTAAAAATGTTGATGAGTGTTTTTTAAAGATGAAAATGATGATGTTGTCAAACGTTTTTGTCCACAAAGCAAAAATGATTGAGTCTGAATGATTTATTTGTTTTTATGTAGCAAAGAAACAGAAAATGTTGCCATTTAAGAAGCTGTAAAATCAGAAAGCTTGATTTAAATCTTTAAAAAACAATACGTTGTTATTTGTTTACACCTGACATGGAAATGTGTCGGGATGCACGATATTATCGTTATGGGCAGATATTGTTATGGGCAGATAAGTGCATCGCTTTCGCTTTCGGCAGACCTCGCACTAATGACTGCACTCTGATATATGGGCTTATTATTATTATTATTATAACAAAGAAATAATTAAAACTGAATATTTTTTGGTTTGTGTATGAAAGAAAGACATTTGAGAATCATAATTTCCAGGTTTGAGAAACACTGATCAACATTTTTCAAACATTTTCTGGCCCAAACAAATACTCGTTTAATGGAGAAAATCATAACATTAACATTTCCTGGATTATTTGTCTTTCTGTAACAATCGGAAAACAACATCATTTGTATGTGAAGAGAAATGAAATGAAAGGTGTGTGTGTTTACATGTGGAGCAGTGATGTCACATTAGCGTTAGCATTAGCAGGTGTAGTCTGAACACCTGTGATCGGATCCCTCAGGTCGGATGTTAACAGCAGGTGTGAACAGAGCGTCAACTGAACATCTAAGAAATGTGTGGATCATTTTTAAGCAGCAGTTACCACACACCTGTCCCCGCTGCTCCTCGGCCTCCTCCAGCTCCTCCTGGTCCTGGCTCCTGGGTCCTGGCTCCTGGTAATGATAATGACCTCATTCAACCACGCTTGAAAACATATGAATTGTGCCTTTAACTGCAGTTGTTTGCAGATGTTCAGTCAGAGGACATGATGACAAAAAGCAGTGTCCACTTTAAAGTGTTCAAATGAGATTACTGCAGTAAATGAGTGAAGAAATGTGAGGAAAATACATGTAAATGTAAATGTAATATAATGTCAACTATTATTATTATATATTGGTCCATATCAACATGGACACTTTTATTTTGAAATTCTACTAAACCACTGCTCCTCAACAGTTTTTTTTTATATACTTAACCTGCCCCCTACTGGCCAGACTAGATACTCATTCTTAACCGTTTTATTGGTATAGTGACATTTTTGACAGTTTATAATTGGATAGTTTACCAAATAATATACAGGGGTTTTTTTTACGACACCTTTTGACAGTACGAAGGCAGTTGTTGACATCATACTATATAATTATATATTTGACACTAAGTCAGTTTTTTGACAACAGATGCGTTGAAAACACACACGTTTGCTGCGGAGCAGTGACGTCACATTAGCAGCAGCTAACTTGCTACTGGCCAGACTAGATAGTCATTCTGAACAGTTTTAATGATCTATTGACATTTTTTGTTGAGGACATTGTCTGAGGTTTGGGACAGTTCTTTGAGGACACGTGGAGAATTTATATTTGAACGTTTCTGATGACATACTATATAAGGAAAGGGCATATTTGATCGTGTGTTTGCTGTGGAGCAGTGACGTCACGTTAGCATTAGCAGGTGTAATCTGAACACCTGTGGTCGGATGTGAACAGCAGGTGTGAACAGAGCGTCAACAGAGAATCTAAGAAATGTGTGGGTCATTTTTAAGCAACAGTTACCACGTTTGTTGCTGCTCCTCGACCTCCCGTTTCTCCGCCTTCCGACAAAGGAAATGGAACATTCCAAAACCCACCACCTGTAGGAAATGCTGCCATCTGCTGGACTGACACATACACACGCACACACACTGGGCTGCTCTCAGCTGTGTTTTCACTCCAAATAAAGTCTCAACTTAAATTCACTGCGTTTCGCTGCTCTCCATTAAAACAACCTGCTCCTCTTGGCTGAAATAAGCAGCTCGCGATCGCAGCTCAGGTCTACTCTTCATGTAACAACTGCGCCACCCTGTGGCTAAACATCAGCAGTGAAGTCATAACTTCACAAGTTCTCATTTTCAATGATTATTAACACTATTACTGTGATTTGAAGCCGTGTCTGTCTTGACTGTGCGTGATGGGGACCTCTGTTGGGGACTTTATAGATGCTCTTTATTTAGGCTGGCAATGTAATTCGGGTAAACGTTTTCCAAAATGTGCATTCACACACTCAGCTAAAATAATAATAATTATGTTATCACGTTCTCCCAAACCAACCAGCTGTTATAGTTTCACTTAACTAAAATAAATGTGAACCATACATGGATGTAGAAAGAGAACGGTAGCCTATAATAATGTATCATAATAAGTTTTTTATTATTATTATTTTTTTTTTACTTTACTATGCATGATATAAGTTAGCACGCTACTTTTATTTTGAGGTAGTTACATGCTACTTCCGCTTCCGGTCTGTCCGCCGTCATATTAATAAATGAGAAACATAAAACGAAAAAATAAATTTGCAAAAAAACAAATTTGGGCAGTTACTTGGTTTGGGGTTTTTCGTTTTTTGATGCTGACAACAATTTCCACCACGACACATCTCTTTGTGTTTGAGTTCAGTGCCACATACAGTACATTTAACAAATACATATTGTTACATGGACAGTGTGAGTGTACTGTAACTGAAAACAAAACCAGCAAAATAACGATCACATCTTTTGATCAAAATTTATTGGACTTTATTCCTCAAACAAGTATAAAATATAAACCTTTTTTTTTCCTTTTTTTTTAAATCAAACGAAAAAAAAAACAAGCCAGAGCCCCAGTAACAGCCAGGATTTAAAATGAACATTGCACAGGTTGTTTTCCTCACAGCTGATTGCTTCAAGTTGATGACTGCAGGGGCCGCAATCAATTTGTTGTAGCTCTTTAGAGGAAGCCAGCGGAGGCCATCGCACATACATAACTGTGGTCTGATCAAAGTAAATGACAGATACTCTCAGTTTGGAACACGTTTCAGATGTACAGGCAGAGTGTATAAATACTTAAGATGAAAATGTCACTTTCAAAGACACCTATGAAGACCATGTCGAACTGTTTTGTTGACAAGTTTTATCATGAAAGTTGTAGAAAAAAAGAAAAACCTCTCCTTGCATCTCCCTGCAAAACGTCCAACCATATTAAAGTTAGTGTTATTCACAGATTCCCTACTTAATCAAGTGTACTGTGTAAAGTGTACCAAGTCATGGTGGATTTTTACAGGACTGAAATCACAGCATGTTTTCTAATGACTAAATATCAGTTAAAATCAGCGATGATTTTTTTTTTTTTTTTAAATGGCACAGTAAACATAAGTTGTTTTAAATTAATACACACACACCCTTAGAGTATATAATAAGATCATTGTACTCTACCTACAGTATCTGTGTCCACAGATACAAGTGTTAGTTATTATTACAGGAGCTGAGAGATCACTGCCATTACTCACAAAACACATCTGGAAATGTAAGCTGTATTGAAGCAAGAATTAAAAAATACAAAAACAGTCTAAAACAAGTTAAAAGCAAATCATGTCCATGAGAAGCAACAACTTGGGTTAAAAACTGTCAGCAGATTAAAAATCAGATCAGTAAAAGCAAGACGGTGGAACGTCCACTATCAATGAAATAAAAACCTTGTTTTATAAGTACAGTGTATTACAATTTTTTTTTATTTTACCAAAAAGCTAGCTGCTATATAGTGAACACATTTGAATCTCTGATTGCATAAGAAACATTCAACCAACTACTTGTCTAAATACAGCAAACGAGTGAAGGCTAAGCATGAGTACAGCGAAGGATACAGATGTGACATAGGAGTATAATAGGACAGCAGATAAACTACTCTGATCACAATATTAGCTTGCACAAGGGTAACTTGGATATATGATGAATGACAAATATAGAATCACAACTCAGAGAAGAGACAGCTAAACATGCCAAAGAGAAACGACCAAAGTGGCTCTTCAAATGACAGAACTCTCTCATAATCCACCTCATATCAGGAAATTATAAACTGTCAAGATGGAAATTCTTATAGTATTGTCATATAGGGAACAGAATTGTTAAATGGGCACTCGCTCCAAACTTTTAGGGTAACTTGACAGAAAAAGTACTTGAACCAAATAGTCAAAAACTGAGACAGAGATATTTGACCAAAGTTCCAAAATTACTGGGTCCTAAATTTCCAATAAGACGACAGGCTGGACTTTTAAAATCTCTCTTCAATCTCTTGAATCTTGAATCCTTCACAGGCCGAATGATAACAGAGCCAATGGAGCAACTTAAAGTGTTCTTCACTATATTTATAAACACATATTTAACAGTGCATTTAAATAAAAGTGCATGTCTTTTCAACTGGGTTCTGATTCTATATTCATAGCAACTAAAGTATCAAAAAAAGCCACTCAGGCAACACTGGCTGAACTCTGAAACACATTTTGTTTCCTCAAAGAACACTACTCTATTGTATTATACTGTATGAATTACTATTGTTCTATTGTTAACAAGCAATCCACTGATGTCTGAACAGTTGCAGTCATAAACATTTCAGAACAGACAACAGTAAAGGAAGAGCACACTGTAAAAGATTGTGGGCTGAATACCTGCATACAGGAATAAGCCTAACCTGAGAACTACAAGAAGCCAATTATGAGCACTTTATTTTGTAGCATGTGAACACAAGAGGAGCACAAATTTGAAGAAATGGGCACCAAGAGACTGCCAAAAAATTAGCAAACTGTTCAAGAGTCAATGAGTAAATAAAAAAGGTCAATGTAACTGGACTGTAATTCTAGATTAGGCTTCTACTGTGCTAAGTATACCAACTCAAAATACTATATGTACAAACTGAGCAGTTGTTCGTCTTGTTATTGCATGCAGTATTAGACAAAAAGTATACCTTGACTTTTAGAATCTATTATTTCTCATGGCCAGGCATTTGTCACATTACAATTAAGTAGTTTCCAATGTCTCTCTTAGTTGCTACAGATATAAAGCTAAACTCCACTAATGTCAAAGAGACTTGTTAAAATGCACTTTGCGTAGCCAAAGGTTCTGACACGGAGTGTGTGACAAGTTCCTGGTAAGAAAATACAATAAAATTCATCACAACAAGGTTATTTAAGGACTAACAACAGAAGCTTCCAATGTCAACTTCAGAGTATGTAGGCATCTTTATAGCGTCAGCAGAAAGCAGAGCTCGGTCATGCATCACACCTTAGTTTGAACACGGCTTTCTTGAGAAACACAGTTTCTGATTTCCAAGGCAATCACAAATTATTTAGTTTGCAGAGTTGGTGAAATTCTGTTTAAAGAAAAAAATAAAATAAAAATGTATACGAGCCGTGTAGGCACATAGGTTTTTTCTGCAAAGCATCATCACAGCCTCACTCCAGTGGGTGAAGAACTGCAGTCGAGACAGTTTTCAGTCTATTGTCCTGTCTTGTCTTCTCAATGCAAGAAAGCATGAAGAAAACAGCTGAAGAGAGGAGTGTTATTTGGTAGACTTCCCACCACAGAGGGAATGCTGTGCTGTTTCTTCAGGCATCGTCATAATTCCCTCCAAAAGAGACAATGAATTTTCCAAGAATACCTTTTTTTTTTTTCGTTGTTTTCTCAATGTTTTCAGTCTTTTTGAAGATGTCCCTATAGCCCAGTCTCAACAGGACACATACAGGTCTTGGGAAGTGCACATGAAATCTAGTTCTCCATTTTACAAAAGGGGCCTGGATGAAAGTGGTTTAGTCAGACAGGGGCATGTGAAAGCAGAAAGGGACAAAATGGGACACAATTCCCACTATTAAAAGCAATATTATAAACATACCAACAAATACAACGCAAGCATTTTCAAAAGGAGAGATGATTAAAAATTGGCTCAAATTGTGCAATTTAGCGAAAGAAAGTGGTAGATGATTGTTCAACTAGTTTTTTTGAGCCAAATATGAAACAACATATCATTAAAAAAGTGGATGATTTGATTATATTCCTCCTCTTGAAAATACACTAAGGTTAAAAAGGCAAAATACTGGTTCAGTTCTTTGTAATACAAAACAGATTTGGTCTCTCAGAGCCATTTCATGGTGTAATAAGAGATTAAGGTGCCTAATCTGGATTTAATCCGCTATAAATACAAGTGGACAAAGTGCATTTTTCTAGTTTAGGTGCTTCACGTTTTACTCTTCAGTGCAGATTGGAGTCAAATTATTGGTTAAAATACGAGCAAACAGTGCTTCTTAAAGTATGGGTCGCTACCGATAATGATTCACAGGCCATGTTTTAGGCATGAACCCAAACCTAAAGGCAAAGTATTGGTGATTTGGTGGTGATCACAGTCTTATCAAGGGGAAACATATGGACTGACATATTTAAAATTCACACTGCCTGTGTTCACATGCATCCCCATCTTACAAATTCCGTCCATCCTTTCAGTCCTGTCCAATGCTGCAGTGACATAATTTGGTTTGTTTTTATTGTACTGGACCCAGATGTTTGCCTCACAGTGGCCGTCATTGAGTTCAAAGACTGTGCTGTCCTCTGTTTCCAACTGCAGCTTTGGCACAAAAGCCTCACACTATCTGAGTCCACACAACCTCCTTTAAAAAGGCTTGTAACAGCACAGAATGACTTCTATCAAAAGATGAAAAAGTTGTTTCAAAACATTAAAAGCAGTGCATAATAAACAGGTACTGAGGAATTTTCCATCAGATCTGTAGGTGCTCCGTTAAAAATCTTTAGTGCGAATATTAATGAACAACGAGCCACTATAAAGGGAAGACTTGAGCAGACATCCTGCATTATTTAAAATAATCAAGGCATTGGCATTCATTCGGCTACTTTCCCCCGGCATTTGAGGCTTTAGCTCGGAGAGGGAAAAGATACCTAATTTGCTAAGGTGCTATAAAAAAAGATACTGTCACATGTCAAATCAACCAGTACCTCTAATAGATGTATGCTAGATTTATTAGAGAGATTGCTCAGCAGTAACATCTTTAGTTACATGTTTCCAAGCACCTCTGTACACACACAACATTTACGTATTTTCTCAGTGTGCAGTTAATTTGGAACCATGATCGAAACATTTATAATGCTAAGTATTTAAGTCTGAATATAGGCCTGGCACACTCCTCCTCCTCAAGCATAAATGTGTAAATAAATATCCAATTTAAGCGATGACAGAGTGGAAATTTAACAAGGAGCATGCTGGACATTGAAAACTGTCAGTTCCTCCCAAATCTTGAATGTACAAAAGCCAGTATTCGTCGTTCTCTTCTACAGAAGAGTGTCTGGATGTGCCTGGATTAACATCGTTCTGGGCAACTATTCAATTTCCAGTTATAAACTTAAGCTCAGATTGAACATTGCACTTGATGGTATTAGTTTGACAACATATCATGTAACAGTTTTTTAAGCTTCAACAAAACTCTTTTGCCACAATTATTATGACTACACTAACACCTATAGTTAATAAGACACATACTGACAGAGGGAGCTAAAGTTATAGTCCATCTGTTAGTCGTATGTAGACATGTTTCAAAAAGAGTTTGAAAAAAACAGTTTATATTAATGCTGTAAATTTGTACCCAAGAAAATCGGTGGCAAAAAGACTTGGTTCAGCTATGTGTCTTCCAGCACTGATGCTCCCAGTATTTCTTTTATACATTCTCTAATGTGTCGCCATGATTTCCCCAATCATTAGTCTTCAGAAACTGACAAGGATTTCCTGACACTACGTGACGGTTCCCAAACCTCGCTGTCATCCGTGTCATCTGCGTCGTCCTCCTCGTCTTCCTCATCGTCGTCCTCGTCTCCGTTCCCAGTGCCAACCTGGTCATCTGTGGCTGATGACCCCTCTCCCCGCGCCTCCCCCGCCTCCTCCTCCCCTCTTTCATCTGTGTTCATCCTCCCTGCTGCTGCTTCGTTGAAGGGATCTAACCCCATGTCCGAGCGCCGCTGGACTTCAGCAAACCACTCCCGCACCTTTTCAAGGACAGAGAAACATGGCATGATGACGGCAGAAATGTCTGGTATTTTAGCAGAATTTAATGACACAAGGACACATTTACAGTCAGGTATTACTGGTATGTTGGTTTAATTTAATTAAAATGTAAAATTATTTTAAACTTTTACAATACAGTAAGTAATAGCATGGCAATAATATGGTAATAAAGAGGTAACAATGCATTTCGCAGCTTGGTTAAAATTACAGTAAAAACATGTCATTTATAAAGTAATATCCAGGCAATAGCTTGGTAATGAGAATTATTACAATAACTAGAGGGTTAGGGTTAGTGTTTGTGAATCATTATTTATAAATTGATAATTATAGAAATAAGATATAAGAAATAAGTATTACCACTTCCCTGTTACACATTATTACCATATTATACTGTTGGGTGCTGCCTGAGCATGTAGGATTTACTGACATCTAGTGGTAAGTTTGCTGATTGAAAACAAATGAATAGCCCTCCCTTCACACATCCATTTCCACACATGTAGCAAAAATTATAGAGGCCTTCAAGTTTTATAAAAACACCCTCAACCCTCCCTGTAGCCAGTTTTTAGTTGTAGACGTAGAAATGTGGCAGTAAAAGACTGTGAAAGAAAGACCCAGTGTGGTTCTTTGCAAGTTTATGAAAGGTGATGATGCACTGAAATGTGAAAAGATAGTTATGAACGATTTTCTGCCAACAGCCCCCCTTATAAATCTCAATAACCAGGTATTTTTTAGAAGCTCTTGGGAGAATCTGCACTGGCTGACAGGTCAGAAGATAATCTGATCAAAATATATTTTCTTTACCTGTTCATAGCTCATGTTGGTCTTAGTGACAAGCTCATCCAGGTCTTGCTCATTGAGAAAGCTGTGCTTCAGGAAATACTCCTTCAGGATCTCCCTCCCAGTCTTGAATTTCTTTGCAGGAACAGGTCTGTCAGTATCTGCACTGCAGGTGGCAGACCTTCGGGGCTGCTTCCTGGTTCGGGAACGGCCCCAACCGCGGTTACGGCCACGTCTTTTACGGCCACTGCTGCTTCCCATTTTAGTGCCTCCCCCAATGTTGGCCCCTTCGACGTTTCCACTTTGATACTGAAAGAACCATTTCAGGTTTCCGTTCTTCCAGGAGTACCGAGAGTCCCCGAACCAGCTGACGATGTAAGACCGAGGAAGGCTGCTCTCTTCTGCCAGCTGGTCATACTCCTCTGGCGAGGGCCACTGGGTACGCACAAAGGCACTTTTCAGAATGTGGAGCTGCTCTGGAGACTTTTTAGTTTTATCTTTTATGTCTTTCTTGCTGCTGCTTGTGGAGGGCAGCTGCTTACTGCGACCCCCAGGTGGAGTTTGACTACCTCTACGAGACAAGCTGGCTAAGGTTGAAGATGAGGTTGCTCCTCCTGTTCCTTGTCTGTCTCCTGCTTTTGCTCCATCTGTCTCCAACTTCCCTCCCTCTAAGGAATCCGGGGAGGAAGTATTGACAGATGGTATTTTTCTTCTCTCAATGAACCAGGCATCTATCTCCCTCCTTGTCAATTTAGTCTCTGTCCTCAGGCGGCTCACTTCTTCATCTGATGGATTGCTGCTTTTCTCAAAACTCTCCTCCAGCACCACCAGCTGCTCCGGTGTCTTCTCCTTAAACTTCTGCAGAGTGAAGTCTGGGAAAGGGTTCCATGTTTTGGGCCGTGTCTCCTTTTCCTTCACGGGGGAAATGCAGGGAGGATGGGGAGAAGTGGGGTTATCATCGCTTGAGTCAATAACAATGGTGGCACTAGCACTGCTACTACAGCTGCCACCTCCTCGACCCCCTCCATCATGGAATATGATGACATGGCTGTTCTTAGAGTTGCGCTGGTTGTACCGAGTGTCGCTGAACCATTTCTTGATCTCTCCCTTTGTCAGGTTAGTGATCTTCATCAGCCGAGCGATTTCGGCATCTGTGACAAAGTGGTTTTTCAGGTAGCTGGCTTTCAGCTCTGCCAGCTGCTCTTTGGACTTCTTAGGCCTCATACTAAATGTGTCAGCGCTGAGGGCAGAGTTCTCCTTTGAGAGGGAGAAGGAGAAAATTATCTAAAACATGTGTTACTTAATCACTGACGGCAAAGAGAACACAGACATTAACAAGTATTTGTCTGAAAGCCAACTTTAAGGTTGCCTCCACCTGTGGAGAAAGAGATGGAGGCTGGACAGTGGTAGCCCGTTTCAGCTCACTGTTTGTTGGGGTTGGCTGGCAGGAACCCCTGCTGGAGCTCTGGGACTGGCTGGGGAGTCCTGCCACTGTCAGTGTGATTGGACTGGTCACTGGAAGGTTCCCTCCGGGACCAACCTACAAAGGAAATGACACATATGAGGATGATAAATTAAGCCAGAGTATGCAGTAAGTTTTATCTAAAGTGATTATTTGAACAGTCAACTGCTTTTATACATTTCCTGTCCAACCACTACGAATCAGGTCAACCAGCTCAGTCAAAAAGATGTCTATCTCCACACAGCAAATGAGTAAATTTCATTAGTCCTTAGTCAACAAGCACCTGCAGTTCAATACATATTCAATGTGTTGTGGCATGATACCAGTGTTGTGTGTGTGTGCAAAACATTATCTGACACATTTCTTAACCCTATGAGTGGTTCATCTCAGCAGAACCCAAAATATGTGGCTGCTGTGTCATGATCATCATCATCAAAAAACACAAAACGGAACATATCGCATAGAGAAAACTACCTGAGGCACTGTTTTCGTCATTGAGATAGTTACCACTATTACAGTAACAAAGGGTACATAAGAGCCCCCAAAATTGAGAATTTTAAAAATGCTGCTGGCTCCGATTTAGTTGAAAAATCCGTGGCTGTGTCTAAGTCTGAACAGGCAGAGACAAATCAATGACGCAGTTGCCCGTACTCACTTCTCGATTGGTTCTCATGTGCCACAACTCAGCTCAGTACTTTCTGAGTGTATCTGGTAATTATTATATGTTTTAAACATGTTAGTATGGACACGGATAACTTCTATACAGAGCTGAAGTGCTCCTTTCTATTTTAAGATGTAGTAACATGGATGTAGCCTACATTTAAGGTAAGGCAGGTGAAAGCTGAGTCGAGGTAAACATGACATGTTCTCTTTCCTTACCTACCTGTGTGAACACCAGGCCAGGCTGGCCCACTATCTGGCAGGTCTGGAGAATGGACTGCAGGCCATTGGCAGCAGCTGAGAGCTGGTGAGCAGGTATGACAGTGATGGTCTGAGGCACTGTGTGCACTGTGCCGTTAAACTGCTTCCTTCTGGCCTCTTCCACCTCCTCAGGCGTCCAGCTGACACCGTGCTTCAGCCGCTGAGCTGAGAACCACACCTGCATGGAGATCAGGTACATTTAAACATTTGTAAAAGTAAAAGTAAAAAGGACAGTTTTACTCTGTTTCACATTAAAAGAAACGCTACAGATACCCTAAACGTACCCGTTCTCTTACATTTCATATCCAAACAACATCAAAGTTGGCACTGCACATACTGGTGCCCTTACTAAGTCACGTTTAAACCTGACAAGCAGTTATGTAATTAATACACAGCCAGACCCCCTTGGCATTTGTAGACAGATGCAGTGCCCATTCAATATGTGCTGTATTTTTGTGTCTGTTATAAATACTAACATTATTATTATTAGTTACTGTATGCTGTCCCAAGGACAAATTTCATCTTCATGTGCAGACATATAAGTGACAATAAAGCAACCTTGAACCATGTGGTTTTTGCATTTTCGGTGTGTTTGAATGGCCACCGTTATTAAACAAATGCACAGACAAACAGATGTTTCACTATCAATTAATAGAAAGATGTCTCCTAACAAAATCCCCTTTCACACAGCCTGTTTCAGGGCAACATGGTTTTGGTCAAATTACCAGTCTCAAGGCTTCAACAGGAGTTTAGATTCTTATGTGTATTGAACATTATTGTTCCAGCTTTATGTCAGCAGCAGCTTTCTGCCAAATCAAGGTTTGTGTAAGTTGGGGAGAAAATTGGTATTTATTTATCAGGTTCTTTGTATTAAAGTTGGTGATGTCAGATAAGCTTTTCTGTCAAAGTCTCATCTGACACGTTCATGTACCTTGATCTGCTCCTCTGTGAACTGTGTCTGTGCTGCCAGGCCGTTGATCTCAGCCATCGAGGGGTAAGGAAACTTTTTGTATGTGGTGCCCAGCAGAGGGTTGGTGTCCATAGTTGCACTGTAAGATGGGATGCTGCTGAGGGGAATCAGTAGCTGAGGCTGAGCTGCTGCTGTACTATGCTGGGCCTGAAAGGCTGACAGCACCTGGAAGAGAGACAAAGGTAGATGGAGAAATATCCAGACATGTCATAGTGTATAGTGACAAAAGAGAAACACTGCTCATGGCTTGTTTGGCGAGCTGATGTCCTGCCAAAATACCTATAAAGAAGACAGCCTCTATTTACCAGCGGCAGAGCTGATCTTCTGTAGCTAATAATTCTTACCAAAAGCTTTTAAATGTAGCTGCTGTTGATTCTGAAAATATACATTCAGGGAAACAGTGATAGAGGCCTCTGCAGTTTCTAAACCCATACTGCTAAAATCCATTTACTCAGTTAATCTTGTACAATCAAAACTCTACCTGGGCCAGGCCAGTCGGCAGAACTGTCGGATTTAAAAAGGAAGATTTCCTCTGCTGCTCTGACTGCGTACTGACTAGCAATCCACCTCCTCCAAGCTTCATGGAATCATGTAG
This sequence comes from Solea senegalensis, assembly GCF_019176455.1. Taxonomy (NCBI): domain Eukaryota; kingdom Metazoa; phylum Chordata; class Actinopteri; order Pleuronectiformes; family Soleidae; genus Solea; species Solea senegalensis. Next base: position 1,867,438 of record NC_058029.1, read on the forward strand.
CAGCATCTCCATGGGCGTCATCGGCCCAAGGGGAGCTTCGATGGGCTCCTGCTCTCCTCCCACCTCTCCTTCACCTCCTCCTCCTGAACCATCCGCAGCTTCGTCTGCCGCTTTCAGGGACACAGCAATCCTCTTGGGTTCAGATTTGGTCTTCATCCTCATGATGGGTGTCTTGCTGAGAGAAATGGCAGTGACTGACACAGGTTCTCCTCCTCCTTCCTCAGACATATCACAAGGTTGCTCCTGGGTAGGCTGATCACTGCTTGGATCATCAGGAGGGTTTGCAGTGCTGTGCTTCAGTGAGGGATCAAGTGTTTCACTGTCTCCTGTAGTAGAGACACTGGGCTCATCTATAAAAACAGAAATAAGGTAACATTCATTGTGACAAATATTACCCATGTTATTACCATCTGTGTATTCAGGCTTGTAAAGTGAATTGTAAATAGATTTTATATGGTACCTGTATCTGGTGGTGTGGGAACAACCACTAGTGCCTGGCCTAGCTCCTCTGCAGTTGCCCCCTCATGTATTCCCTTCTTCACCTTCCCCTCCTCTTCCTCCACCTCCTCTTTGGTCCTTTCTGTTTTCTCCTCCACCTCTTCCTGCTCCACCACATCAGCGGGCAGCACCATGCAAGGTGTGGTTGATTTCCGGCGGCTTGACATTGTCAAACCAAAGGCTATTTACTTCTGTTCAGGGTAAAGATCTACAGCAGAAGTGACGATGCTCACATTGTCGTTGTGTTCACATGCTGGAGTCATTCAACTGCTTTTTTTTCTGGGGAAGGGAAACACAACAGAAAAAATTAATGTCACACACAAAACTTGTCACACAAATTTGTCACATAAGGAATTAAAAACTTCACAACAGTTAAGCAACTTATTGCTTATTTATCGTGAAGTAGATCAGTGCATATCAGTGGTCTGTACCTGAAAGAGCTCATTCTGAACCATTAGTTTTCATATTTCAGTTATTTTATTCATAATTTTGTTGTTTGACCAAGTCAAAAATACTTCTTGATATGGCTCCCTCCATTTTGTAAGTATTATGTTTTCTGAAAGCCTATAGTTTAGCTTAATTTAATGTATTCATTTTATCTGTATCAGAGACTGTGGACAAAATACATTAATCTCAGCAAGAGAGTACAATATCCATTGTATTTCGCAAGCAGGTGAAAAGACAATGAAATACAGAGCATACACACAAACACACACATGGACACATAAAACACACACAATAGCACACTGATTAAAAGTGGGGTAGATTAACGAGGATATTATTCCATTATTTGATCGCCTTAAAAGAGTAGGCTGACGGTGTAAAGGCAGCATACGCTACAATCCCCCAGAAGAAGACCTTGAACCTGGTTTTAAACTTCTTTAAAAACAGAAAACAAACAAACACTTGTTAAACACAGAAATACTTTACAAAACATCCATAACAATAATAAAAAATAATAGTGTGTCTCAAAGAGTTTGCACAATGCATTAACATATGGATATACAGTTAATGTACCTCAGTGAAAAAAAACAATACAGTGGAATATTTTGATATTTTGCGTGGCGACATTATATCAAGACAGAAAAGTATCGCTTTTTATTTAGCATATCATTTTTAAATAAACATTTAACTTTGTGGATTAGCATGAAACATTAATTGAAATTTCAGTGTACTCCATCTCCACCGAGTATATGCGAAATCATATCTTGCAATATTAAGAAAGTATCATATTGTGACTTGAATATCGTGATAATATAGTATTGTGGTCTATCTGGCGATTTCCACCCCTATTGTGCTTTTATTGCCATTTTATTTCCCCCCCTTTATCACAATACACACAGTATTTTGACTAATCTAATCTCCACCTACTGTATAATAATTACTACCTTACAGATAGATACATACTGACTCGTGAAACCATGACTGATCTTAGTTTCTGCACGTGTTTTTGGTTCATGTAATTACAGTTCAAGTACCTCATTCATTGTGTGACACGTGCTACAACAAGAAGATAATAATAATAACAATATAATAATACATAACAATACTGTTCTGCGGTGCCATATTGAGATCATTTACATTTCAACAATGCACAACAACCATCTGGAGGTGTGGAGTTGCTAATTCATTATTGTTTAAATGATTAAATATAATGCATTCACCATTAACAGCATCTAGCGTCGCTGTGGTGTGAGCCAACTAGCTACTGTTAGCTGGGCGAGTGATTATTATTGATCACGTATGGCGGTTAAACTTACTGAACTACTGAAATGTGCATAGTGTTGCTGTCTAGACGAGGCGAGCAGTAAATGTCCTGGTTCTCGGGCGGAGCGGCTCCTGCTCAGTGCTGCTGCTGGTGTATGTGTGTGTGGCGGTGTCTCTCCTTTCTTCACCGGGCTAACCATTCAGCTCCGCCGCGGCCGGACGGGACTACCACCGACAGTAGCGTTAACGTGATTCGGGACTGCAGGTTTCCCGAACGCGGCAGAAGGGAGGAGGGGAGGGAGGACGGACCGGTCTAACGGCTACAGCTTCGGTCTGCAGTAGCTGGAATCACCGGACATCTGTCGACTCCTCTTCGGAACAGGTTATTTCTCACCGATAGGACGCGTCTTTGTTCGAGTTTCACCGCCAACAATCGCGCGGTGCTGACGTTCATTGTATATTGTGGCGACTGGTTTAAGTTAGCTTGACCTAATTTTCGTATATTCTTAAACGGCAGATTTTTTTAATGATCAAACGGCGTCATCGTTCAATGTGATGCGTCCTGACGTCATTCCTCGGCGACTCTTGGTGCTCCAATTTTTTGGAGAAACTTCGGCAAAAATATGTGCAGTTTGCCATTGTGATGTGTTTTACAACAATAAGTGGCTTTAAAATAAAAGTGAAATTAAAAGTAGTGTTTACATAGAATGCATGAGCCACGCTAGTCTCCAGGCTGGGCGTCCTGCCAACGTGTCCTTACATGACCCAGCAGCAGAAGCTACATGAGGACAACAGACAGGCTGCGTTCACGTTACGAAGCTGAATGTGATGCTGAATGTGTTGATACGGATTCAGAAATCATATCCTGTCAGCAATTCAGATTTTCACGTTAGATTTGTATCAATTCAGTATGCGATCCGAGGTTTGGTGAGATGTATTGTGTTGAAATGGAAAAATATACGTTTTCAGTATGCACTGTGATAAAGGTACTCGCACAAGTTAACATTGTTGGGATGATCAAGAATGGACATTTCTTGTAACTGACTTGAAAAGGCTGTCCTCATTGCACTGTTTTATATTAATCTTAATAAATTATAGATTTCTGACAGAAAATATGTATCTTTAGTAATATTTTTTGGTAATAATAGCACAAATCATTCGTAAAATACACACATCCAGAAAGCTTAAAGATATGAACCACATAAAGTTAAATTACAGACAGAATGTTCCACCTATTTATGTTAAAGAATCTAAAATACATATACATAAAAATGCTTTTTTAGTTAAGCAGTTTTCTTTGGTAATAATTGACAGAATGTTTGCCCCATGCATACTTATATGAATAATCAGCAATAGTTAGATAATTCTATTTGTCTACATCAATTATAACATTCTACTATTCTCAATGATAAAACAATTCCGTATCTTTTGTTAGATTTTCCAGAAAATCCTTCATGTGAAATCACTAAACCAATTTTCTCAGTTTCTCTGCAGACAATACACAATTCCACTACTTTCACTCATTAGTGTGGAACTAATCTAAAAATAAAGATTATAATTGTGGCATGGGCCCTGTGATACAATTATACCTGCTGTTAAAATATGAGTACATTTTGGTTAAGCACAGTCACTTTGGTACACTCTTTAGTTAGGAAGTGTTTTAATTCAACCATATGTCCTGAAAACCAGGAATAAAGAGTAAACATGATATTTTTTAATACAAATGCTACAAACACACTGTGTGGAACAAGTGATTCACGGTTTCCTAAAAGCACACTTTCAGCTATGACACCGCTGTTCAAAAGTGGCAGTAGCTCTGGTATGTATCCTGAGCTTACAAAAAAGGACAATATGTAGTGGAAATCCATTTAATTAAATATGAGCAAAAGAGGTTATATAAACTTAGCTAGTGCACACATAGAGGTGCCAGTAGGTTTCTATGAAAATAGAACCATGTTTAAATATTTACACATTTGAAAAAAGATGATGGATCTATTCATTAAAAAACCTGTCACATTTGTCCCATAGAAAAATTAACAGAAGTCTTCAATTTCCTGCTCCAAATCCTAAAGAAATAAAAAAAGACCAGAAATGCACAACATATTAGACACAAAGCAAAATAAAAAATATTTTAAATATACATTAAATTAACACTCAACACTGACAATGTCCAATTCTAAAAGGTCACATGTAATTATTATCCTACACCTATTTTAAATTACATTGCAGTAAACAGACTATAGGAAAACTGGTAGATTTTAGGGTTTATTTCATAGCAATGTCCTTCTTAAGCTACTTTATTGAACTTGTGGCCTTCTTCCTACAACAAGTCAAAATATCTACAGTGGGGGAAAAAATGCTCATCAGTACAGTTCAGTACTAACCTGTATTAGTGCGGTTTTGTTGTAGTCTCGTCTGTGTCTATAAATGCTCTGGCAGAGAAGTGCGTAGAGCTTCTCAAGCTTATAGACCTCAAAGCCATCGGTCTTGGTCACTACTCTCTCCAACAATCCCTTCAGAAAAGAATAGGGAAGTCAAGAAAAAGAGGATCGACATACATAAGTAATTTTTTGCTCAACAACATCATAAGACACAAAACAATACTGCAGACAGATAAGGATTGATTTAAGTCATCATTTTTTTTAAGGTCTTCCAAGAGAAGTCAAGATGCAGAGAACCAATGTGATGAGTCACTATAATGAGTTCTGTGAAGAACAAGCTAGCAGCCAGCCAGAGTATACCACACCTTTAATTTGTCTTTGTCCACCACCAGAGGAGGAACTTCCTGGTCCAGGATTTGCAGAGCTTCATCCACATCGATCACCTGCTGCTGCAGAACGGCGTTCTTAAGAGCCCGAGTAATTCGCCTCACACTTGGCTCTAAGACGCAAAACATGAGTACACCAAGTTTTTAGACGACTGTCATGTCAGTCTGCTCACACACCCTTAAACCCCGTCATCGCTACACATTAATGGAGGACTTACTTTAGCAAAGGAAAAAGTGAACCTGTACCTGAACCTGTGTTTGTGTCTTCCTCTCCTCTAACCGCTGCAGAAGAATCTATGGTTGAGGTTTCAGTTGTGTCCACCTCCATTGTCTCAACATGGTCAACCAGCTCTGTCTCTTGTGCCATCTTTAACTCATTCCTGTCATCTGCCTGTCGTTCAGTTGGACATTCATCACTTTCCGTCAGCTTTTGCTCTTTAATTTCACTACTCTCCGCTGCGATTGCTTGCTTCTGAGAATCTTCTCGTGTCTTAGTGTGGCTGTTTTTGATAGTGTCTACTGAGATCGATTTGCCTTCCTCATCCCTTCTCTCAGTCATCACCTTGTCATCTTCAGACTGTCCCGGTTCTTTTTCATTCTGTGTCTGGACGTCATTTTCTGTTTCCTTCTCAGCCTCCTCCTCATCGTCTCCATCTTCCTCCTCATCTGACCCTAACTGTGAGTCATCTTTGGTCACATGAGAGGACGAAGGCTTCTTCTTTGCATACATGCCAGTGGACCAGCGGCTCCTCCGTCTCTTTTTCTTGTGGGCTGGAGGAACAAAGGATAATGAAGAATTATTAGTTGTAGTTTGTTTATATAAATCATCTTTCTTTGTTACCTAAAGTGTTTTTTACCTGTGGGTTTAGGTGTTGCAACAGCAGATGTATTTGTAGTTGGAGTGACAGTAGCTGTAGCGCCACTGGGATCTCTCTGTGGGGTCACATCTGTGCTCTTGGCCTCAGTAGAAGGTTTGGGCTGTTTGGGAAGGACGTGGTAAAAAGAGGGAGCAAACCGTGCAGCAGAGCAGCCTGAGGTAATCAAAACAGAAAGCAAAGTCTTTTTTGTCTGTACATTCTGAAACTAGAGGTCTTGTTTACAAGGATGCAAGTGTAGAGTCTTGCTTTAAACATCTAAACTGTACATTTAAGGAAAAAATGCTGAAAGAAGCACTAATACATATGAAATGAAATATTGCTTGACTAACAGTGTAAGATACATTGTCAGATGACTTTAAATGTAGTGGAGTCATGTCAGTCCAAGGGGAACTATAATTATCTACAGTTTAGTGGTTATTTTAGAACAAGGCTCACACAAGAAGGCCACTGTTAAAATCCCCGAGGTTGGGACAAGTTTAATCATGAGATGTTTGTTTCCAATGCACGCACAGCGACCACAGGCAAACACACAAAACAAAGCATTGACCTCTTGTGCTGCGTGATTCTTTGATCTCCTCACAAATCTTCTCAAAATCTTCATCAAGTTCGTCTCTGATGATGGCGTGGACAGTGTCCTTCAGTGCACATGCTCTATGGCGGATCTGACGATCTGAAGTGAAAATACATGTATGTGCTTAATTTTTTTTCATCATCCAAGATTAAATGTACTGTAGATAAGACACAAATGAGCTCTTATTATTTACTGCAAGTATTAGCACGCATATTCTGCATGAGTTTCGTATATACAGTACAGTCTGTGCATCTATTGTATACTGTTGTGTACCTGAAGGGTCCCTGTCAGGGTTGTATTCAAGGGCATTCTGCCAGATGAGATCCACATCTTGAAGGAACTCTTTCACTGTCCTGTACTGGTGGAGATCTATCTTTGAGAGAACTGTTGACAGGTCCATAGGCTTTTTAATTACCTCAGCATAATCTGGAACCTAAAACAGACAGTATTAGTAATTAGTACTCATAGAGTAGAAGGACTTTCAGACATAAATTACTACTAGCATTGATAGTAATGCTTCAAAGATGGCACTGTAAGTGAGCAGTGTGTAGAATCAACTAGCTACCTCCTCTAAATCCACAGGCTTTGTAAAAGCTTTGAAACGTTTATCCTGGGACAGTCGGTTGGTGACATCACGCAGGAAGAGGCGGAGCTCCCTGAAAGTGGCTTCCTCCTGCTCCTCCAATTTCTGGATCTCCTCCTCTGTCAGCTGACGTGGAGCAGGCGGTGGAGCGACGGGGAGTGCCTCCAATGCATGGAGCACTGAAGAGAGAAATGGATAGTGCAGATGCATTAAAACCTCATATGCTAAAATATTCCAATTTTATACTTTTTTAAATGCCCACACACTGAGTGACAGTGGATGCCCAAAAAACCTTTTTGTTGAAATTGTCCTTTTAAAAAATATTTACATGATTTTCTTTTTTACTGATCACATATGAATCTCAAGTTTGGAAAAAGCAAATTGATGTCATCCGCACTAAACACAAAACTAACTTGGATTTAGATTTTGTTACCAAACTCATGTATTTCTCACCAGCTTTCTTTTTAGAGGCAGGGGCCTTGGCAGCCTGGTTAAGTATCAGGTCCTCAAAGAAGTTTCTTCTTTCTCTGCTGGTTGGGACCTGAACATGAAAAACCTCCCCATACTCGACCCGAAATAATTCTTGAACCTGAGGCAAAAGTGAGAGACCGGTGGAAAAAGTTATATTAGGACAGTCAGATCATCCTTCTACTACCAAGAAAATCTGATGCATTCAAATCTTATTTGTGCTCTGCAACAAGTTTCAGTACCTCCATGCTGAGTTGTTCATATTGCAGGTTGCAGGTGGCCAGTAGTAGTATCGGAGAAAAGGCAGGGATTGAGCCGAGGAGGCTCAGGAAGGTGGCTCGCAAGGCAGGACTCACTGTTTCCCACCACTGTCCAATGTGAGGGATGTAAAGGATACTTGGAGAGGTCCGCTTGGCTTCAACAAAAATCTACACAACAAACGGCAGGAAATTTTTCAAAGACTGAACTTTGGTTAAGTGTAATATTTGTGTGTAGTACATATTTATCCCCACTGCCCATGATGTCAGGAGGTGGGGCCCATGAACTACAGTCTCTGTTGCAGCCATTTTGGCCAGTGAGGTTCATTATAAAGAACACACTGAATTTGACAAGGCTGCTAGAATAAAAAAGAGCATCTACTTTAGACATCAGTTCTGTGTGATCAGTGATGCAGTAGTCTAAATCTACATGATATCATATTTACCTGAGCACAGGTCTCCTCTGGTGCAGTTGCACTGGCGCCAAACAGAACGGCCATGTCCAGAGTGTACACAGTGAATTTCTCCAGAGTGTGGAGGACAGCAGGACCCAGGTGAGAGCTCTGACCTGAACCTGGTCTGCCCTCCAATAGCAGTCTGGGGCGGTAAGAGGTCGGCTGGCTCAGCACACTCCTACACAGAAGATAGAGACAGATGGCTGTTTTATTGTAATTTCCAACTTTTCAGAGAGTCAAATTTGCTCAAAGAACTTGCCTGTTGAGGTTGAGGAGTCCCTTCACAGCAGGTGTTTTGAGATGAGAGTGAGGGGTCTGTCCGTTGACTTCTTCCACATCATCCTCACTGAACATCAGCTCATCGTCAGACGGAATGCAGGCCACATCTGGAAACAAACACACAAGCAAAAAAGCACAAACTATACCAGTTATTCCTGATGACAGACTGAGGTCTAAGAAGAAGATGGCAAATGAATATGAGGGTGTTCTCTGTAATTCCTAACAGACACTAGAAACTAGTCTATACAACTAAATGAATGAATGAATGCATGCAGAAAAATAAACAAAACCAACAAAAGCCAGAATAACTGAATGCAAAAAGAGCAACAAAATAAAAACAAAGCTGAACAGTACCTTGTCCCCTCTTCCTCTTCAGACCTTGCTCAGCATGTGGGAACACTCTGTGGACCACGTGGAGGATGTTCTGCAGGGTAGCGCTCAGCAAAGGATGGATGGCAGGAATCAGAGCCTTGGCTGGTGACACTACAGCTCTGGGGGACAAAGAACAAATATTGTGTCATGATTAAATAAACAAAACATGTGCAAGAACCACGCCTAGTCTTACAGATAAATGTTCTTAATTAAAAAAAAAAGGAAATGGCAACCTCTGAGCAGCGGGCACCATCTTGGACATGGCAGACATGAAGTCTTTGTTTGTGATGACAATGGAATTGACATCAAGCACAAGTTTCTGTGATGAGGAGTAGATTTGTGGGTAACGTCGCCGCAGAGCACACAGGGCTGCCTCTGAACACACTGCCTTGATATCTGCTCCACAATAACCTGCAAAGACAAAGCTTGTTGTTAATGACCATCAAGTCTATTGGTAATGTTAATCTGTAGTCCTGAGGGTTCAAAAGATTTCCTCATGGAAATGCATGGCCCTTCATAAGATCATTTCATATTCTGAGGCAGAGATTAAGTAAAATAAATTTTTTTTAAAATCGGTGACAAGAGGTGCTACAAGAGATTAACATAATAACTTTCCAAGAAAAGGCGCATCCAGTCAGTCTGTATAATCTGTAAGAGCAGCTGTGGAATTTGAACTCTATCCCACACGAATTTATTCAGAGCACATTTAAGAAAATGGTTAATTTTTACTCAGTCAATTGTCATTAAGTGGGAAAATTCCTGGCATTAAGGGGGTTTATTCACTGTGCTGCATGTTTAAAATTATGTTTCTATCAATACCGATTTTGTCTATTTCACAAAAACAGTTTTTAACACAAGTAATGTTGCCAAGTTTTGTAATTTCAATTTTATATTCTGTTTTTAGGGGACACAGTTACATCTTTCCAGTGATTACAATTGAAAAATAGCGTCTTGGCTGTCCTTTTTCCATCAATACACAAAATAAAAATTTGGGAAGCTGGGAAACATTGTGCAAACATACCAACACATTCATCTGACAACTCCTCCAGAAAAGTGTCAGAAGGTTGTGGAATCCACTGTCTGGTGTGGATCTTCAGAATGTCCTTTCTGGCCTGCCACACAAAAACAGGTTTCAAGTTCAGCTCCATCTATGTTATTCACTAAATATAAATATGCCAATAGAGGAAACATTAAAAAAATCTAATATAGCTAATATTATGCATTTTGTATGAGTTGTCAACCTCTCTGTCAGGCAGGCCGAAGAGGAACTCTCTGTCAAATCGTCCGGGTCGTCTCAGAGCTGGGTCAATGGAGTCCAGTCGGTTTGTGGCTCCTATCACAACAATTTCTCCTCTACTATCTAATCCATCCATTAGAGCCAAGAGGGTTGACACAATGGAGCTATACAGAGAGAGAAAGACTAAGATTATGCTTGGTTATACATTGCCAACAGTCCTAATGCCTTTGACGTGCTTTATATCCTGTGTACTTTGTGTGTGTAAACTTTGTACGCTGCATGACTCTGTTTGTAACTGTAGCACGTGCTGTCCTTGTTCCAACCTGCCAATGGACTGCAAATGTGGAACAATGCACCAAATGGTAACATTTAAATTTGAACTTGAACCTTTTCTCCAGATACAATCAGAGCTTCTAAACTGTAACATGTTAGTATAATAAAATTCAATACTTCAAAAGCTATTTCTGTTTTAAAATTAGCCACAAGATTTTGTGTCCGAGACAGACACATCAGTGGTTAATTTTCTTTGTATTGACTACACCCTGGTACTTATTTCAGGTGGTGCACAACATTATTCACCACATGTATGGTATAATGTAAAGTCAGAAGCACAGCTGACCTGTGGATCTGGTCCTGACGACTGGACCTTACTGGAGCCAAACCATCAATCTCATCAAAGAAGATGATGGATGGACGCATCTGGTATGCCTAGAAAGAGAGAAGTCAGAAAAGTCACAGATTAAATCTTCATCATCTTAATTATATACTATGCTGTTTAGACCACATATTTAACATAGTTTATGCAAATCTACACATTTAAACATTATACTAGTCAGCTTTTACTTGTTTTCTGACCATTTCTTTAAAAAAAATAATAATAACTACAATTAAGGTTGTGACACAGGAGACAAAATCTATCATCTATGCTACAAAGCATCAGGTAGGTTTTGGTATAATGCAGAAGAATGGTTTACCTGGTCAAAAAGCAGGCGTAGCTGTCGCTCAGATTCTCCAACCCACTTACTGAGGCAATCAGCTCCTTTTCTCATGAAGAACGATACCCTTCTTTCACCCTGACTACACTCGTTGGCCAGCGCTCTGGCTACAAGGGTTTTCCCTGTGCCCGGGGGACCATAAAAAAGACAGCCCCTAAAGACAAAAGCAAACATTTAGATTTAACTGGTATCAAACCCAAATGAAACCTGAACCTTGCTGAGGTTTCTACCACTTTCTTCCCATCTTTGTGGAGTATTTCTTCACTTGATGTGTCTAAAGATGAAAGGTGTCACCTACTGTACAGAACCCCCTCGAGGTAAATCATGTTTGTAATGTTGGGCTATATATACTAAACTGATTTGACTTGTGAACTGATGGGAAATGCAGAGTAGAAAGGACAGGAGACCAACAGTGAGTTACAACTTGGTACAATCATGTAAACAAACTTCAATAGAAGGAAAGCAGTGATCAAAGCTTTGACTGTCCCTCAAAAGAATAATCAAACCCTGTAAAATGAATGGGGAACTATGACATGTCACAATTTCATACATCTGTATTTCCTATACCATGTCCACCCAGGTAAATGAAATCCATGCATGAACTTCGGTAAACAAGTAATTAGAAGGATAAGCATATTGTATAAATTACGTGCACTGTAGTTTATGTGGACTCTTTCTCTTTCTTTATGTGTGAAGATTTCTGTAGCTTTTTTCTTGAATATAGCACTTACATTTCTCCCCTCTAACCTGCAATAGTCTGTTTATGTATGTCAGTTTCATGCTGTACCACTCACCTCTCAAATATTGTATATATGCAAGCAAACATGTCACTTTTATTTGTTCAGACACACATCATTTACCTGGGTGGCTGTATCTTGAACCTCTCAAAGACTTCTGGGTAGAGAAGAGGGAAGACCACCATTTCCTTCAGGGATGAGATGTGTCGACTCAGACCTCCAATGCTGTCAAAGCGCACCTGGGTCACAAACAATACTATGTAAATATTGTTTTCTCAAAAAAAGTAATCTTACAGTCAGTAGTGTTTTTATTTAAATGTAATAGTGTTTAGTTTTAAAGATGTGAAATACAGTATATCCATGTACGTAATTTTATTCAGTGTGCCTCTGCATAAACATAATTCGTGTTATCTTGCATTTGGATCAATAGACTGTGTCCGATATGTTTTTTCATTGCCCCCATTTAATTAGATAAATGAATATCTTCCTATCTCCATCTTTCAATCCACCAATCTATTCTCTTACCGTCCCGTCTATGTGCATGGGGTCCACATCAGCGAGGCTGGCGCCAATCTTCATACGGTCTTTATGGATTCCCAGCAGGTCTTCCTTCACAAGGTTCATTGGTAGACATCTAAATGAAAAACCGACAACTAATTACTCACTGGCCCCATTATATCTGTAAATATCATTATAAAACATTATTATTGGACAATATAATCTGAGTAATCTGTGATTGTTTTTATGATTTTTCTCTTTAGGACACACAAAAAAAATCTTATCTCATCTTTACAATGTTGGATAAAAGATAATGAAATTAACTAATCAGTAAAGTTGCTTTGTTTATCTGTGATCCACACATGAGCTGAGGAGCACGGTCAATGTCTACAGCTGCTCTCACCTGTTGACTGAGCGGCTCCTGTTCTTACTTCTCCGTCTCTGGAAAGTCTCATCATCTGAGGATGAAGAAGTAGAGTCGCTACTGTGGATGGCATGTCTCCTTCTGCAAGACGAAATAATGAAATAATGCAAAAAGAGATCATCTTAAATTAAAACAGTATTACAAGATTACTATGCTATTTGTCACACAAGATAAAAAACAAATTGAATTGATGTAAAAATCCAAATCAGTCACCCATAACGCTACAAAAGAGAAAAATATTAGAAATGTGTGATTATGCACCATGTGCAACAACAACACAAAGGTTGACTAAAAATAAAATAAACTGTGGCAAAATGTGGTATAATAGAAACACAAATGTCAAACAAAATATCTACACTTAAAGTAACATTTCTATACCACGTTGCCGTGCAAGTCCCAAAATTACACAGAACCGCAGACAACACCACCAAGACAAAACTAAGCAGTAAATGGTGCCTTCAAATGTGCCTGTGTTTACCATGTTTAACGGGAGACATTTTCAAACATTGCCATTTCAATTTGGCAATTTAAAAGTATGTTAATATATTTGTCTATATAGCTTTCAGATTTCCCTTAGGAGAAGCTTCCAAGCAGACTATATTCTCACTGTCTTCACTGTATTACTTTGACATAATCCACCAACAACTGATGTTCTCACCTTGATCTATACTGCAAAATTTGTAAAAAATTAGTCCCATGTGAAGGCACTGAAACACTGGTGAATTGAAGATCTTACCTCTCAGAACTAGTCCTGAAGTTTGGGATTAATCAGAAAAAAAGAGGGAAAACAATAATGTATTTTACATGTAATGAAATAACCTGTGACTGTAGGTGCTTACTGACCAAACTTTCTTTTGTGTGTATCTGATAATATGAGATATAAATAAGTCAAACCAATTATTATCAAGGACAGGCTTTGATACACCAGAGTGAGAAAGGTGAAAATGTATGTAATAGTGCTCTATTATTACTAATGCATGTCCCATTTGTCTTAGTATTAAACTATATAGACATTACTGTGAGATTTGGGTGCTTGGAGATGGCATTACCTGACCTTTCACAAAAATATCTTGTTCAATTGTTGTGGCTCACAAATGAACAGCCAAACCATTGGTAATGCTTAAACTGTATGAACAAGTTATGTTTTGAATATTTCCAAGTCAGCACAAAAAAAGATTGCTGCCCTTAGTAAACTTGCTGTGTGAGATGGGACTAAAGTGGCTCAAAGACAAAAACAGCCTTTCTTTGTAGCCTTTGAATAAGCCATCCTTCTTCTTCTAATAATTTCCAGCAGGCTGTAAACCAAGAGGTATAATGCCGTCCACAATTCAAAGTTCTTCAACACAGCCTAAAGTTCTGCTTCATTCTCCATCTTTCATCCTCATCCTTCTTTCTTAATCCTGCATTCTTCCTCTCTCTCAAACTCCTCTCATCTTAGTTCCATCCCAGTAATGATTTACTACCTTTTCTTTGTTCAAAGTCAAAGGACTTTTGCCTTGAAGATGAACAGACAGGTGGACAGACAGCCGGAATTTCCTGATTATTTGCTGTTGCACGTAAATAAAAATGTCATACAAGAGTGACCTATGTAAAACGTTAGTCTCAAACACCAATAATAAATAATAGTAATATGTGGTGACTGAGGAGTGAGTGGTCATGCTAACCTGCTTGTTCTCCTTCGGTTGTAGGGGCTCCTGGGGGCCGAGGAGCCAAATATGAACCTGCGTCTGGTCGGAGACGAGTGGTCCTTGAAGTACATGCTGCGCTTCCTGGGCTCTCTGGGTTCTAAGATAACATTATTACACCTGATCAAACAGTGTCAAGTCCATCCATTTTGAAAAGTACATTTACATTACAAGTCAAAGAACTGTCCATAAAATTAGGCTTTTTTTGTTTTTATATTCATTATAATATGGAAGAAGATAACATTATTGGCAGAGTTCTGGAGAAACAATCAAGCTTTTCTGTTGTGCACAAAAAATTCCAATCAATGAAGTGACAGAGTTTGCAACAGTGGCAGTACCGTCCTGTGGAGCCTGGTAGCGAACAACAGTCTTTCGCTGTCTAAAATCATATCGCCTCTGGTTGTCTTCTTCTTCGTCAACGGCATCTTCATCTTCGTCATCATCATCTTCTTCTTCCTCATCCTCCTCTCCATCTCCCTCCTCCTCTTCATCATGATCGGCCTGGTCCCCTCCTGTGAGTTTGAACGCAACAATAGAGTACCGTACCTCAAATGTCTGAATAGTTTTTTTTTATTTTTATTTATGGCTGTGGATTTGGGAGATTGGATCAGGTCAGACCTGCATGCTTATTATTCCAAGCTTTATTCTTTACAATTTAATCCATCTCACCATGGCTCTCCTCCTCAGTGTCTTTACCATCTGCAGCTGTCCTTAGTGACCTCCTCATTTGGTCCCGAGTGTAAACACCAAGCTGCTTAGACAATCGTAGAAAAGGTCACATGCTTTTAACATCACTGCTTAAACATTTTCATCAGTTTAAAATTAAAGAATTTCATGATTTATACCTCTTCTTTTGTGTCTCTATCTTTGCTCCTCAGTCTCCGTCTCATCTTCTGCATGTCGTCCATCTTCTGGAGGACGGCTTCAGCAGTGCTGGGTTAAATCACGAAAAAAAGGTGCCTTAATTTTGTCCATCTAGCATTTCACAACAGTCCCTTTTGTGAAAGAAACATCCGTCTGGTATTCTGGGTGGTATTAAATAAAATGTTTAACCCTTATACAAATATCCAAACTATTTTTGCAAATTTGTTTTACTCCCAAAAACATTCACTTATACAAATCAACTAAAAATCATCAAAAACAACATCACAACATGCATTATAATTTCTGAAAAGTTGGAAATATTGAGGTGGTGCTGAAGCTTCATTATCAATAGAAACACTGAAGTAGGAATCAAATGTCAATGGAGCAAATGTTGCTGAACTCACTTGGTAATGAGGCGATCATAGAGCACTGATTGGTTGCGGGTATCTAGTTTATATCTTGTGATTCGGGAGCTACGTCTCACTGAGTGATCCTCCTCTTCCTCCACTTCTCGGCTCTGTAGGTTAAAGCGGCTCCTCTTGGGAGTGGATGATCCCTCCACTTCATCTGGAACATCTTGGGAACCAACAAAGGCAAAATTTGATTTATTTTGTTGATGGGCATGATGACATTAATTGACGTATGATTATAAAAAAGATTAAATTGTTTTAATGTAGCAATCATACAGTATACACCATTCAACATCTGTTAATTTCTGCTGTTTTCCACATGGGGGCAGTGTAACATGCTGAGAGTACTAAAGCCATAAAAAGTTCTGTGTGCAAGTCCTTCAACAAAATAAATGGAAATGAGGTAGGCACCTGTCCTGACCTCTTTGTCTATTCACTTGCTATTTCCCAGTGAATACTGAAATATGTTTTGCATGAAGGTCCTTTCCCTAATCTTTACTTTTCTGAAAAGGGCGTGATAGGACAAACAGTAGAGAACTGTACCTGCATGCTGCTTGTCACTGCAGGCTTTTCCCTCTCTCTGCAGCCTGGTAGATTTCCTAAAGACAGAGAGGAAGTTTTAAATCAAACATTTATTACTTGCGTCACTGTTGTTTTGCCAACATGTATCTCTGAGCAAAATTTTGGCCAAAGTCATCACATTAATTTACCTCAAATTATTCTTGAGAGGATTAAAAATAAGCATTCTCAAAATCCCAGTAGGCGAAGGAGATTTGGCTAAATAATGACACTAATAAATAGCAGCAAACTAGGCAAATGGCTGTGTATTACCTGGTGCAGCCACCTTCAGCATTATCTCCATTCACAGGAGAGCTGGTCTTTGGCTCAGTGTCAACAAAGCAGACATCTGGCCTTGTTTTCTGTCCTCTGGTCTTTGGAGTATGATGTCGACCACTTCCCTGTTCCTCCTTCATGTTGGCATGTCCCTGTAACAGTTGGATAAGCAGTTAATTATTTACACTGAATTATGTATGATTATAGTATGTAGCAATAAACAGATTTACATGATAAATAAAAATGTAAAAAGATGCCACGGAGACTGTTTAGTTTCCAATTTTTACTGAGCCAGTAGGACTGTGAGGTCAAATGTACACTACTACATTACAACACTACAACTTTACGTGATGATTTTTTATTTTAGGGCATTAACAATATTCATCTTTCTTATTATGTTACTTATATTTTGAGAATTAGATGTCCTTTGTTAAAAGTATGTTGTCATCTTTGACCAGGCAGCTTCAGATGCACTACTCATAGCTGCAAATGCAACAATGTGTTGTTGGTGTGTTGATGGTGACTCGTTGGTGTTGCCAACGAGTCACCATCTGCTCTGTGGGTGCTGCTGCTGACCTAATGAACCGTCTCAGCAAGCACATTGACCTACTTCTTCATTTACCAGTCAGCCGTAACACTGAAACTGGTCATCACATTTAATGTTAGGCACGCATTTTTAATAGTTTAAGGGTGGGAATCACCAGAGACATCATGATAAGATATTATCATGGTATCATAATGATACTCAAACAACAGCTCTAGTGAGAGTGAGCACTTGGCACCATCTAGTGGACTGAAACTTCAAATGATTTTTGTTTCAATGATAATACACAAAAAGTTTGTTTATTGGTAACGTCAGTTAAAAACTATGCTAAAAAATCGATACTTGAAAGATCTAATCAACAATTGGAAAACAGCCTGACTTTTGAGATTAATGTCAGAATTCTGACTTTTTTCTCAGAATTTGAGATTAAAGTCACAATCCTGGCTTTTTCCTTTGTTTTTTATATTTTGTTTACAAAAAACATATGGCCGTAATCCTCTTCCGTACAAAAGTGACATATATGCAAAATATTGCGATATTTCACTGTATCGATTTTCCCCCCACCCCTATGATTCCTATATAAACAATATATACACGTGCCACAACATGTACTTAGTGGGTAGTGTATGCACAAGTAACACACAGTAAAATGCCAGACACATTCTCCATTATCTCATTATTTTTTTGTAGTTATAGAATCTATCTCTTTTACAAATACTGCAGAACTCAGCAGCTCCTCTACTGACTTATAGACCAGCGAGAATATATTACACCAACCCTGGAATGTAATTAAGGTATAGGTTTTTAAAACGTGTGACGAGTAACAGTAGTCAAAGTTGAATGAATGAATGAATGAATGAATGAATGAATGAATAAATAAATAAATAAATAAATAAATAAATAAATAAATAAATAAATAAATAAATAAATGAATGAATGAATGAATGAATGAATCAATGAATACACAAATACGTCAACAAATGTTCAAAAGACACATACATCCGTACATGAGCAGGACTACAGGTGCTCATTCGGATTATCTGTGAATGAACTGTCAGTGTAGCTAGTTTTCTTAGCACGATAGCTACACTAGTTTAGCAAAGTTTACCACCACAGACGATGCATCTACTAAACATAACACATAGTGATACAGTTAGTAAATGAGCTGTGTGGTGAGTGCACGTCCTCACATTCGCCGTGTTGTTTTCGGGGCTGCTAAAGTAGCTGTCGTCCAGGGTCCGAGAGGAGCGGGTCACCCGGGAGGACTTTGTCTGCGACGCGGGAAGCAGCGACAGAAACTCGGAGCTTGTGTTCAACTCTGTCGACCTCCTCTCCGGAGGAGTTGACGGCTCTGCTCCGACACTGCCACCGCTGCTGCGTAGCATCACCATCTTGACTCAAAATTCCAGCCGCAGTTCTGCTATATAACGTATCACACTTACGGCACTGTCCATATAACGCGACTAACAGTGAATAATATCCACCAGCTGACACACATACACACACACCATAGCTCGTCTCTAAACCCTTGATTTCTGGCGCCATAAACGTCATCGGAGGTTGTGGGGTAGGAAGCCGGAAGCCGCCGCCGGGAAAAATAGATCTCTTTGGCAGAATAGTGATTGAAATCAGGTCACGTTATATTTCGAATCACTTTATTTTAATCACATTGACGATGCAGCACTTTAGTTTCGTTTTTTCTTCCATCACCACATCAGCAACTGCATCAATTTAAACGTACACATGAACGTAGTGTACGCGGAGCAATACGCGACTGTTTTGAAAAGGTGTTCCGGTGGCTGTTATAGCGCGCGCGCCACACACAAGACGGTAAGCTGTCCTTCATGATGTTTGAACACAATCGAGGAGTACTGATCATTAAAGCGACGGTCGACTAGGCCAACATTTCTTCCAATTTTCGTAAATATTTTGGGTAGAAGTATAAATAAACGGGTTAAAATGTTTAATATTAGTCAGACAACATTTGTATTCAAATGTGTGTTGCGTTTACAAACAAAAGGCAAACATGGTAATCAAAATTATTCTCTAGTTTTCAATATAAAGATTAGGGATACAATGACATCTTCTTAGAAAAACACACTCAGTTTTACATAAAATACCACTGTTTGTCTCTAAACAAAAGGTAAAGTGATTTCAGTGTGTTAATTTAGTTTAAAGTAGATTTTGACCATTATGGCAATACTATAAATCCCAAATATTTGGGACAGGATAATCCAGACATGAAATGTTCATATAATTCCAATAACAGATTATCATTTACGATTATTAATAGTGAAAAAATAATGAAAACTTGAGTTATCTTATGTTGCACAAGATGATCTTGGCATGGGTCAAACTTTGCAGACTTTGAGCCATAAACACTTGGAAGTTTGGAGAAGCTCTGGCCTAGAATGTTTATGAAATTGAGATTCACACCAAAATCCACCTACCAGCATCTGATACTTCCATGTCTGAAACTAATCAAACAACCAATATTTACACTAAAGGTCCAGGTATTTGATATACATTTGGCTGGAAATTAAGCAATTGGAATGTGACTGAAGATGTATCACATGACCTGACCAGCATTACCATGGTTCATACATTCAAAAATGAAGTGAAGTGGCTGCAAACTGTTATTTTCAAAGCAAAGCAATAACAAAAAAGTCAAAATTATCCCATTGTCTTTTATTTGAATACAATGGGTTACAGAAGAGAAAATACAAACCCTAGAATTGTTCTAGTCTGAAAAAAAGGGGTACACCGTGTAAAACTGCTGTACAGACAACCAGACCCTGACAGTAAAATCTCATGTTTCATTGTATCCTTCATACTTCCTCACGTGAGGCACGGGATTTTCCTAATGGCCTCAAACAGCCTTGTTTCCATTTAATTCTTCACACCAGATTAATTTGTCAATGTTATCAATGGTGATAATTTTAAATGTTGAATACACTGAAACAGGTCTTCATTTATAAACTGAAGTTATTGGTGCTACCATGTGAAGAGAAAAAAAATTGAAGGATTCAATGGAAGACTTGAGACTTCACTCAGAGGCCACATTTCTTTACATATGCACAGTAGCCAACAGTCACATTACACATGTATAATAATATACTAATAAGTACTGGTACGAGTCTGGCATCTCACTGCCACTCAAGTTTGGTCTACGCTTTTGGGAATTGTGGCTGAATTAGCTGCACACACACCACCAAGTAATGAGGTCTGATTGCTTCCAGTGTCTAAAATATAGTGAAGTTAGGTGTTTACTGCAGTAATCTGGCATGTGACTATTGGCTACTACACTCACTGCTGCGTCTTTATCTTGAAATGTGGCCAGAGAGCTCCACACCATGCAGGGCATATTTATGCAATGGCAGCCAGGTAGTCTTTCACTTCTGCTGGGGAGAGTCGTTTGAAGCCGGCTTCATTACAGATCCCCACCTCAATGTTCTCCTCTGTCATCTGACCCTCGAAACTCTCCTGTAACACAAAGAGACAGAAGAGATGACTGTTAATAAAAAGGAGACACACTCCAACATAGACTCCAATGCCCCATGTATAACAATAATAATAAGAATATACCTTCAGTGTCAAGATGGCTGTGTGGATGGCGTCTTCCAATTCCAGATCATTGTTATACCTGAATCAGGAAAAAAATGGGTCATCTCTCTACTCTCATCTATGTATCATGTATCAGCCTCAGCTCATATCATTACTCACATCTATACATTTGCTGCGACACGATTATTTGTGGACTTGTACCTTTTCTCGAGGAATGTTTTTCCATTGACGTAGTTCTTTCCCATGGCCGTGGCTTTCCAAGCAAAATATGCACCCTGTCGATTCAAAAAAACAAAATGTTTACACCAGCACAATTTTAATAGCTCTGACACACAGCATATTATTGAGAGAGAGAGTATGATCTTTGCATTAAAATACTGCAGAAACATAAAATGAAATGCAACATATGGCCTTTAACGAGGCTGGTGACATCTATAGCTCAGCACCATAATTAGCTTTACTCAATCATGCTGGTTATTTTTCTACAGCAAATTAAATGTGTAATTATTAAGCACATTCTATTTGGAAAACAGGGGACTTGCTATATTTTTAATATTGTGTATATCACACACAACTGTACTCAACAATGTGGTATCTTAGGAGTGTAAAGTTACCAGTTTATCCGGGACAAAAATGAGCAGTATATTATTCAGGATAGATTTGTCAGAAAAACTAAATCATAAAATGTTAGATATATCTGAGGTTTAAGGAAAACAGTAAATAATGATATGCAAAATGAGTGCTTGAACACAACATACAGAGGGGTCTGACTGGAACAGGTAAGGTTGGTCCTCATCCCACCCAGCTATCAGCAATGACACGCCAAATGGACGCACACCACTGGTGGAGGAAACAAGACATAATCATCCTTAATATTCTCAGTCTGTTTGGTTAAATACACATATTTTCAAAAGTAGTGCACATACAAGCATATACATATAAATGTGTAATAATTAATACACACCCAGACTGTGTGTACTCCTGCATGACAGAGGCCACTCTTTGGACAAGCTGACCAGTGGGAATTGGCTCTTGGTAAACCAGGAAGTACTGTTGTGCCAGTTTACGGGCTCGTCGCACTAAGACCCTGCAAGGAGGACACAATTCATTTGGTTTTCTGCAAGACGACATATGAAAAAACTGAGCTAAAGCACCAAAGGACGTTTGTTCTCTTCTGCACAAAAGACACATTCCATTCAAATGACCACAACGCATGAAAACTGATTTGTGAGAGAACACAAACCCCTACCTGTAGTCTGGCCCCATGCCACTGTAGACCATGCCTATGTGCTTCGTGATGGGCTCCACTTTATGGACACTCTGCTCATCATACAGGATAGACTTCTGTTTCTTCTCTGTTGCCAAGACAACTCCATTTGAAGCTGAAAAATCAATGAAAATATCACAAAACTACAAAACAGAAAATTTGATACATTCTTGAAATTTCACATTTAAGTTGTTATGCTTGAGGGAAGAGGAAAGGTTCATGAAGCAATAAAAGGTAGATGTGAATGAGTGCAATGGAAACTTTAGGTTTAACAATCACAACTGAAATGTTCCTCCCACTCTGCATTTTGCTGTAGTGGAAAAATAGCAGAAACTGCAGACTGATTAGGCGAGAGGAGTGTGGATTAATGAGAAAATCACAACATAATCTTAATTAACGCAAGAAGCAAATGCTGTGATGAACTGATGGAATAACAAGTCACCATATATGAGCAGCTATTGGTCCCTTTCATTTATGTCATCAAGTCGCATCTTGTTATCCTTCTGTGTAGACTCAGATTATAGCACCACCAAATAATGTGGAAATCAGTTAAAATTTTGTCATATATTTGAATAAAAACCTAGCTTATGACTTGTTTGCATACATTACAAAACTGAAAATAAAAATACATTTTCCAGAATTGAATCTTCAGTTAGTGGATAAAACAAAAAGTTCACACTTATCCATCATCCGATAACACTCCTACCAAAAGCTATGTGGTTTGCGTATAACTCCCTGAGAAGTATTTTTAAATATGTCACATTCTATATCGACAAGGCTACAGACTTGTAACGATAGTGATTCAATTTAATTCCAAAACATGATCTACTGATTTCCAGACGTGCATGTACCTTTGATGCCAACCGAGGGAGCTCCGGCTGCTACCGCTGCCAGGGCATATTCAATCTGGACCAATTTCCCAGATGGACTGCGGGAAGAACATGCGGGACGTTAATGGATTACAAATGTGCCTAGATGAACACAATAGTGGCTTTAATTTGAAAAACTGGTTCGACGTTTGCAAACAACAAAGGCGAAACTGAAAGCAAAAGCTGACTCACGGGAGCTAACTTGGCGCTAGCTCGGCGTATATTTATCTTCAACATGTTAAGGCCCATCTGTTTCACAATGTTCAGTCATCGGCTCCACACGAAACATTAACTTGATTTTGTTATCGATATCAGAACACACATGCAACACGAGGTTGTTTCAATTTAAAGCCTGTTAGCCACCATGCTAACAGTTGACGGTGGCCGATTCATTGCACTACCCGGCAATGACAGTGCATCAATAGCGGCGGCTCACAAAAACTTCCGTGGTTCCTATGTTAAAACTGAAAATATTGCGTATATTTCTTTTGTTTTGAATCGAAATTATGTAAAAGTACACTGTATGAGAGCACTCACATGTTATA
The DNA here is from genome assembly GCF_019176455.1 of Solea senegalensis. NCBI lineage: Eukaryota > Metazoa > Chordata > Actinopteri > Pleuronectiformes > Soleidae > Solea > Solea senegalensis. The sequence continues at coordinate 1,890,746 of NC_058029.1, forward strand.
TGCTCGGGTACATTCATTTATTTCACTACAATTTAAGAAATTTTACCTAAATGTGGTGAGAGAGAAACTGTAGCCTCGTTCCGCCATCTTGTTCCTCTTCTTCTACTCTGAGTAACCCGAGACTTGAAAATCAACGTCAGTGTGTATACTGCCCCCTATATGAGAATGTCAGGATAACAGGATAATAGATGGAAGGTCACATTCAGTACACACAGAAGCCTATGCACATTACAATCATAAGGATAATATATGGTGTCTGGTTTCAGTACAATAATGTTTTCACCAAAAGAACATACATACTTATTGTAAGTCGGTTTGGATAAAAGTGTATGCCAAATGATATGTAATGTAATGTAAAATACGTTTTTTTTCAATATAAAACCTTAATAGTACTCATTCCTTGGAGGAATAGTCATTCATCATATTAGTCTGTATATTTTCAGTCAAATTTGCATGCAATTGTTGCCATTTTTCAAGGGAAAATGTCAGTATCTCATAAAAACATATGACTTGATATAGAGGGGACAGTCACAGTTGTATAATTTGTTGGGTTATTTTTATTATTGCTATTATTATCAGCCTGCAGGCAGATCAAAGCATTGATATCTATTAAAAACAAACTGAAGACTCAACCTCTTTAGTCTATACGCTTTTGCTGTAATTTCTATTGATTTATTGCTAACTATATATATATATACATACTGTATATACTGTGTGTATACATATATACATATATATATATATATATATATATATATATATATATATATATATATATATATATATATATATATATATATATACATTGTCAATTTCCATGTTATGGGACCACTAAATAATTGTAATTGTTGTACTATTTATAATTATTATTATGCTAAACAAAGGCAGTAATGGGGGAAAGAAAGGGGAAAAAATAAACATGATGATAGATTATTTATTTTCTCGATTGATCGAGTAATCGTTTTGTCCATAAAATGTCAGAAAATGCTGAAAAATGTGATCTGTGTTTTTAAACCTGAAAATGATGATGTTCCCAAATGTCTTGTTTTGTCCACAAATCAAAAATTATTCAATTTTAATTATTTCTTAGTTATATTGGCGCAAATAAACCAGAACATATTCAATTTAAGAATTCAAAAGTCAGAAAACTTGTTTTAATTTTGAAAGAACCCTCAAATCAATTTTTAAAAAATAGCTGACGATTAATTTAGTAATCGTTTCAGCCCTAAAAAAAAAAGAAAAAAAAACACATACTATTCTATAAATGTAGTTTCCAGTTTCCATCGAAGGGTGGCAGTAAAAGACGCCAATACCAGTCTAATCTGTTGGTAATAAAAGAGAAGAAGTTGACGTGTCGCTTTTCAGTGACGTAGCGGAAGTACCTCAGTGACCGATCTGTTTGACATGTAAGGAGAGGAAACGTGTTTACAGTTAAAATCATGAATTTAGCCACGTTAGTGCACAGTCTCAGACAGTCTTTGCTCCGTATTGAGAGCAGACTTCTTCAGGCGGCAGGACTAGACCGACATTTGGGTGAGTTTACCGACCGCAGCTCTAGCGAAACTTGCCAAATGAAGAGTTGAAGGTAAAGGTGCTTTTTCCTCGCTGTGCCCTGTGAGCAGCTCCAGCGCTGGCAGTCAGTGGCTCCAGCCTCTTACCTCAGCTCCAGCCTCAGGTGGACCAGGAAGAACATCAGCAGGAGGAGCAGATCCCTGGTATCATGGACAGCATCTTGTGGATGGCAGCGCCCAAGAAAAGACGCACCATAGAGGTCAATCGCACCAGAAGGAGAGCTGAGAGTAAACTGATAAAAGTCAAGGTACAGTGAAAATGAAGAACTACTACACATCAAGAGAGCCTACATCCGTCAAGTTAACCATTGCTAGAGTATTGTTTCCCTCATCACTTACTGCAGAAATATTTGGAAAGCCTAAGATTAGTTCTGCTAAATGTTCAATACTGATATCTGCAATTTACTAAAGAAAAATATTAAAAGAGTTCTTAATAGGTGACCAAAATAAGATGTTTCACTGGTTTCTTGCTCTTCATAAAACAATTCAAAATAATCCTGGTTAATCATGGTGCTGAATATAAAAATAAGCCTTTTATTACCTTACTCTATCTCTACTTGCATTACTAACCACTGCTACTTTATCTTGCGTCAAAAGACTTGGAAAAACATCAAACTTGTCACATTTTCTAGGGAGAAAAATAAGATCTCCATTGTTTAAGCATTCACATGTGTGTGCATAATGTTAAAATAACATGGATACACATCCTCAGTCCACCCTCATACGAATGATAATGCATACTTCCTTGTTCACATAGTTTGTATTAGTTCTGAAAAGTTATGTAGATACACCTCTAATCAGCACAATAATCCACACACTTTATAGTGAGTGGTTCATCTGAATAGAAGTTGGCCAAGAATCATATAATTAAGTTTACAAGAAAACAACTAGTAGCCATAAGTCAGTATTGCTGTATATATTGACAAGAAATTGCAGTTTATAAATGCCAGTGGTGTCTTGACGTATTTTTAATTTGTAGTTTGTCTTTCTCTCTCTCAGAATAACATCGAGCCGTGTCCAGAGTGTGGCCACTTGAAGGAGAAACATATCATGTGTGGCTTTTGTTATGCTAAGGTGTGCAAGGAGACTCGTCTGATCCGTCAGCAGATTCAGGCACTGGAAGGAGGCCCATTGAAGGCACCAGCTGTGGAGACTGTTGTGCTCTACGAGGGTGAGCTGCCAAGTCAGCAAGACGAAGACAAGAGGATAGTGGAGAGGCCCAGGAAAAGGCCTGCCTGGTTCAGTTAATGAAGCTGTGTTTGAGGACCTTTGGTTTGACACTGGTGCACTCAGTTACACACTCATGTAGAGCATAGTTTGTTCAGGCTGTTGTTTAGTGAATGAAATGGGTTCCTTAAACATAACCTATCAAAACCAATACATTGTCATTTACACTTGGGAAGTGCTATACTATGTATGTGTGGATAAGAAGTCTTTAGAGCTGTTGGTGCCAGACATCTTTGTTATTTTTTTTTTGATATTGCTTAACTGTTTGTCAGTTTGTAAGAATCTTACTGTACATTTGAAAGTGTAAGCAATAAATTCATTGAGTAAAACAATCGGACGTAGTTTACCTTTTACGTAATGAATGTGGAGAAAATCACCTGTATGTCTGATTCCGCCTCCAAAGATGGCACTGTATTTCTCTACAAGCTAGTGTGTATGGAATCAGTTTCCTGTTGTCCTTTACGTCACAGGAAAACAAACAGTGAAAGGTGAAATGGATCGTACTGTGGTTCTGTGTATTTCGAAAATTTTGGTCTGCTGAGATTGGCACAGCGTCCCACATACGGTAGAAGATGGATGGATGAATGTGATGAGCTTGCACTGACTGCAAAACTGATAATCATTCTACAATATACTAACTCAGTGACAGCAACCCCTTGTGGAAACACATGTTGAGGGGATGCCAAAACTGGTGTTCACAACATTAGCACAGAAAACATAAACAACCTGGAAAAAAAACACTTTTAAATATATATATATATAAAGGCTTGCACTATGTATTTACAGTACATATTCACTAAGTTATGGGCAAAAATAAGAAAACACTTAATTACTTAAGGAATATTATTAATAAATTAATAAAAATATTGCATTGTCAGATAGTCATTTATTTACATGCATAAAGTGTGATTTGATTTAATTTCCTTTAATGCAATAACATGTCAGTGCTGAGCACAATCCTGTGTGATCTTTTCCCTTATTTAAATTTACATGCACCTGAAATAGTCCCATTTCATCCCTGATAGTTATGAGACACTAAAAACTCTCCCACAACAGTCCATGAAAAAACTGATAGCAAGTATCCTCACATACCATAGCAATAAATTAAATGTGAACATAGTATTATTGATGGTGACAGTGTGTTTTGTTGCTGTTTTGCTTTGATATAGTGTTTTATTTATTAAAATTTGAATTATTTTTGTAATTTCCTGATGACAGGCAATTGGATCTGTATATTTCTGTATAATTAGTACCACTGCACATACAGTTTTCCCACAGTTAAAATTAAGTTAAAGTTTTTGTGATTTTGTATTTCAGAATGCTAAATTAGATCAATAACATGCTGTACATCATCTTGTTGAGTTTACATTGTGTTTCCTTAACATTGTTATCATGAGATTCATGTTCCATTCCTGATCCACATACTTTCAATGTTCTTCCAGTCAAATGAAAAACACCAGCCAACCTTTGTCACTTTGTGTCAAACTGGACTTTCCCTCCTAATATGGCTTCCTCTGCTTTTTTGTGTTTTTGGACAGTGACCTGCAGCTGCCAGTACTTAAGATAAACCCACATGAGGCTTCCATTCTTCCTCTTGTCCGTGTTTAGCAGCTCAGCACAGTGTGTATCTCTCTCAAAAATATCCACCAGGTCAGACTCTAGATCTACTTCTGCTGCAATAGGGTCTTTAACAACCTTGAGAAGCATGTTCCTCTCCATCTCCCGCCGCTGTTTTTGAGGCTGAATGCGGGAACAGTAGGCATTCTGGCGTTCAACAAGCTGACCCTCTAACTCCTTTAGCGTTGCCAAGGCTCGCTGATACCAGTCTTGCTCTCGCTCCAGGGCACGATGCAGCACAGTGCCTGCAGCACCAGACTTCACCTGCCTTTGCTTCTCTTCCTCCAAGGTCTCTCTTTCCTTATACATAGTACATGTCATGGAGAGAAAAAATGGAAAAATTGACTTATGAGAGGTGGATAACTATAGAAAATGCTGGTTGGTTGGAAGCAAGACAAGACTTAACCTGTTGTAGTTGTTTCCGTTGTTTCATCAGCTGCTGGTTTTGTGAGATCATGGCCTCCCTGTAGCCTTTCACCCTCTGGCTCTCCTTTTCCAACTGTAGTTCTAGTGTAGCAACAGTTTTGCTCCTCTCTGTCAGTGTCTCCCTGTATTGTGCCTCCATTTCATTTTTTATTTTGGTCACATCCTTGTCATACTGAGCTCTGACATTCTGGATCTCCCTCTGAGACTCCCTGGTCCAGATCCAACCTAATGGGGTGGTGGTAGATAAGACAAGGAAATGAACTTCTTATAAAAATGACACTGACTTTAATGAAGTACAGGATATATAAAAAGGTTTCCAGTGAACTTGTTGCATTGTAAAAATGGGTTAACCCAGTGGGTTAAAGACTTTTTAACTGGAATTTACAAAACCTCCAGATGAATATATAGGCATTATTTTTATTCACATAGGGCAACCAAAACTGAATTTGGTGATATGCTTCCATATACTTTAATATGTTTGTGTTTTTATTAAACAACATTTTTTAAAGTGTCTGACCCAATTCAAGCATTCTTTGCATAATCTATAAATTACACAACATCTGTTATCTTATCCACACACACAAAAGGTGTAGATGCATCTACTTGTGTAACTCACGAAATGCAGCCAGTCCCAGCATAGGGACCAGCAGCGCATAGTTCCATTGGTTGCCATCACCAGCCCCCGCCCCCCTTCCTCTAGCGTGTGGTTGGATGTTCCATCTGGGTGGGTCATTCAAGTTGTTCATGGAGGCTGTTGTCATTCATATACACAGAGAACATTTTCAGTGTGTGAAAGATGATAAATATTCAGAAACTACAACGCAGTCTGAATGGTGCTTCTGAAATAACAGTCTTCTTATTGAAACAATTAAAACTACTTATTGTTTCCTGGCTATCTCCTTCCACAATACTTTGTCCATAATTAATCTTTCTGGTATCAAAGTTTCACTATTATATAGAACAGTGGTTCTCAGACGTTTTATACCAAGTACCACCTGAAAAATATTGAGCTCTTGAAGTAACACCGTTATCAACAATGCTACAGACTTATCACAGGAGGCAGATTTATTCTCAATAAGATAATTTGCCCGCTCATCATCATCTTCTTCCTCACATATACTTCAAACACTGGTATAGTGAAATTAGATTAAGATAGAGTGAGCGATAAGGTGACTCTAATTATTATTATTTAATTCATTATTATTTTGTATTTACGCACTCCAGTCAAAATTCCCCAGCGCCACTCTGATCACATACCCTGGTAGAACAGTATTTCTGATGTTCCCGCAAGTACTACCAGGGGAAGCTCGCGTACCACATTTTGAGAACCATGGATATAGAACTATGTACTTATGTTGTAAATATGTTATATTGGGATGGTGTGTGAGAGATGCCTTCAGGGATGATTTTGTAAGCACAAACTAGAAGTGGACATGTAACAGTTAGCTTGTTTGCACTTATTAAAGCGCTGTGTCAGGTTCCAACATCAAATCAGTCAATCGTGAGCTGAAAGTTTGACAGCTCCGGCTAACCACAATAATGCTAGCTATGAGCTAACATACTAGCTAACGTTTCCCTTGCTAGGTCATGTTCAAAGTATTATTCCATATTGACGTAGCGTGGAGAATGACAGCGTTGTAAAGCCGACACCATGTCAGTGTACGTCTAGTAAATATATGGAGCTGTGTCTCACCTTGAAATACGAGTCTAGGTCAGTTGTATTCCTCCTCGCTCAGCTTATACAATTTCAACGCTTTAGCAGTCCAGCTACACCAACCGAGGGCGATTCATGTGAATCCTCCTATATACAAATCACATTATCTGCGTATATTAAAGTAATATAACGTTTGTTTGGATTTATTACTTACTTATAATACGCGGTGTGTATACTAGGAAACACTTCAACATCATTTAAGTTAAAAATAATTGTGTGTGACATAAGAGACACCCCTACTGTTAAGGAGTGGTATTGTCCGATGCAGGCGAATATCATTCCTCCTTCGTACTTCCTCTGAAGTGACAACATGGCGAGTGTCCGTGCTGCATCCCGTATTCTCTCCCGGAGGGCATTATCTAAAACAAAAGCAGTGAGTTGTTTTTATTAAATGTTAAGCATTTAACTCATCTATACGCGCTCCTTTTGGTGTACTGCTAAAACCTTTTAAAGGTTGAACGCTGAAAGGTTGAACGATGATGTGTTTTCAGCTTTCGTAACCGTCATTCTGGGTTTCGTAACTTGTGCAGCTGTGGGTGTTTCAATGTGACACCATGGGAAAAAAATGCTAATTCACTTTATTTCATAGTCGAACAAAAGCGTTCTATGTTGTTTAACCAATTTGGTTTGCTTCACGTTAAATATTGCAAGTAACGTTTTTAGTGAAATGTCAACGTAGGAGGCTGTACGTTAACATTTGTTTACCACAGTCACCTCGGTTGCCCTTGTGGATAACAACTACTGCTGCTGTTGTGAACGAGCAGTATAACGTAACTTTAATGGCAACTTTCGGTTAGTGTAGTTGATAATAATGATGATAATAAACAATTAAAAACCCATAAAGACCCAGAAAAATCGCAAAGCTATACATGATTTAGCACGCCTTTAATATCGGAACTGACGTAACAGATAACGTAACAAATGCAGTCTTTGTTTTCTCCAGGTAATTTGCCTTTTTTTATGATCTTATTCACTCCACTTTTGTTGTTTTTTTTTCTTCCAGCTCCCAGGTGCTGCAGTCCAGTGCTCCAGGAACTTTCACTTCTCCATCTATGGCAAGAAGAATAATGCCAAAGTATCAGACGATGTGAGTGTCATTAAAGCTGTATTTGATGCATGATAGGATATAGGTTGTTTGTAGGCACTTGAAAAAGGTGCCTAGAAGTGTTAGAAGTGTTGCATAACGGGATTGCATGAAATCGGCCACCAGAGCTCTTTTATGCAGAGGGGGGGGCCTATATATCTGGACACTGTCTGTCCATAGATGTTGTTGTGGAGATTCTCCATCAGCTCCTAACTATTATTATATTATTGTATGACCTGTTTTTCATTATCCCAGAATGAACCTTTTATTGTAAATCGCAAGCTTGGTCAGCTCTACAGACCACTATGTGTTTACAATTGCCCACAGTGGGCAAATAAATATCAATTGAGTTTTGATGCTAATTAAAGCTACATGGGACACAACTTCCGGGGATTGATTTGAATTGAATGTGAACCACCATTTCTGGAGAATGTCTGGGCCCAGATGTCTGATATAGCTTGAAAATGACTAATAATGAAGAATTACAATATTGTCTCTCCCTCTTTGTATGCAGATCTCTACCCAGTACCCAGTTGTGGATCATGAGTTTGATGCTGTGGTGGTAGGAGCTGGAGGGGCAGGTCTTAGAGCCGCTTTCGGCCTGTCAGAGGCTGGCTTCAATACTGCCTGTGTTACCAAGCTCTTCCCCACCAGGTCTCATACTGTCGCTGCACAGGTACAGCTACAAGTTTAATTTAAGTTTGTCTGCATAGTTTTGGAAGACACAAATCTTTCTGCCAAAGTGGAATTAATACAAAACTTTGTTTTAAGGCTTCAACTGTAAAACAGTCTGCATCAGAATGGGACCATTTCTTCTTTTATTGAATTGGTGGATGTTGACTTGTTTTGAAGGGTGGGATCAATGCAGCTCTGGGGAACATGGAGCAGGACGACTGGAGGTGGCATTTCTATGACACAGTGAAAGGATCTGATTGGCTGGGGGACCAGGATGCTATTCATTACATGACCGAGCAGGCTCCTGCAGCCGTAGTGGAGGTAAGTTATCTCGTACTGTAGATGCACAATAATGACATTAGCTGGTAAATACTGAGTAATATATTTGAATAAGTAAATCAGAATATACATGATACTGTTATAGAGTATACCTCATAGAAAACATCTGGATTCTCAGATTTCCTGCCACTGAATAGTCAGTAAATATCAACAGGTAAAAGTGTTGTAAATACAGCATTTTTCTTCAATAACTTCACTAGAACTGCCTTTAAAAGATGCATATTCATGATTTGTCAAAAGTAAAAAGGCATATTGTTTTCTGACTTTTTTTTCTGATAAAAGCAAAATTGATTTATTAATTTGATACTAAAGTTAAAACTGTTAGCTCATTATAAATATGTGTTTCCTAGTTTTGTTCAAGTCTAGAATTGACTGAATCAAACTGAAGACTAGATGTCAACTCTCTAGATCAGAATCAGACATCAGAGTTCATATTGCTTCTTCCTTTTGCAGCTGGAGAACTTTGGCATGCCTTTCAGCCGCACTGAAGAAGGGAAGATCTATCAGAGGGCCTTTGGAGGTCAGAGTCTTAAGTATGGAAAAGGTGGCCAGGCTCACCGCTGCTGCTGTGTAGCAGACAGGACAGGGCACTCCCTGCTGCATACACTTTATGGACGGGTTGGTCCTTTCTCACTGTCATTGTATATTTAAAATAATCATTTTGATTCTATCCAAAATGCATTTGTACATCTGCCCTCTATTGTCTGTTCAGTCACTAAGGTATGACACCAGCTACTTTGTGGAGTACTTTGCCCTGGACCTGCTCATGGAAAATGGAGAGTGCAAAGGAGTGATTGCTCTATGCATGGAGGACGGATCTATTCACCGCTTCAGAGCTCAGAATACTGTCATTGCTACTGGGTAGGCCACTTTCTTGTTGTTCTCTTCAACAAAACAGAACAAATATACATATGTTATTGACTATTGTTATGTATTCACATATGTACATCTTAAACCATGTTTCCTTGTTCATTAAACAAATACCCGTTTTCTTCCAGGGGTTACGGAAGAACCTATTTCAGCTGCACATCTGCCCACACCAGTACAGGAGATGGAAATGCAATGGTGACCAGAGCTGGCCTGCCTTGTCAGGATCTGGAGTTTGTACAGTTCCATCCCACTGGTGAGGAAAAAGAAAAAACAATAAACCTAAGTTGCAAAGTAATTCTGTAGTTGAATCCTTAAAATAGCTGAAAAGCTATTATATCATTCTTTATTTTTTCAGTTATTGTTATTGCAAAGAGAACTCTTTGACATTTAACCACTCTTGCAACATTTTGATCAAACTGCCTGTTTAATGCCAAGTTTAATTTACCATGGTAACCAGGAGGAATAATGTGTGCCCACTTAATCCCAAAGACAAATTTAGTGAACTCTAACACAGGTGTGAACATCCATGTGATTTCAGCATTCTTGCATGATGTGTAGTGAAATGTGAGCAGGACAGATGGTGGTTTTAACACAACAATCTGTACAGGGATCTATGGAGCTGGTTGCCTGATCACAGAGGGTTGCCGTGGTGAAGGTGGGATCCTGATCAATAGTGAGGGAGAACGCTTCATGGAGCGCTATGCACCCAACGCCAAAGACCTGGCCTCCAGAGACGTTGTGTCCCGCTCCATGACCATAGAGATCAGAGAGGGCAGGTATGTAATTAAAAATGCAGTTTCAATTTGCACAAAGAGTTGAGAGTTTTTGAATGTCTTATTAAAGTTCTTTTGCTTGAGGAAGCTGGAAAAGTCGACAAATCGAATAAAAGCTAGATCTGAGTTGGTGCAATGGAGACAGTTTTATCGAATGAAAGCATACGCTTAGAAATCGTGGGATTGAAGTGTCCTTCCCACTTCCCAAAGAAGTGGAGTATTTGGACTGATGAGGAAACCACAACATTCCAGAAAAATGCAACCCTATATCCGCCGCTATTGGTGCTCTTTATTCACATCATCAAGTAGTGCCTTGATATCCTTTTGTGGTGACACAGACTTTGGTGCTATCTCAGTGGAGTAACTCCTAGCATTAGCTGTGATCAGCAGTTGATGGAACCACAAATTACCGGGCATTTATAATGATGATGCTGCTGCTGTTGCTGTTGCTGTTGCTAATGTCTTTCTTGTCGTTATTCTTTAGGGGTGTCGGTCCCGAGAAAGACCATGTGTACCTGCAGCTTCACCACCTGCCTCCTCAGCAGCTGGCCTCACGACTGCCTGGCATCTCGGAAACCGCCATGATCTTCGCTGGAGTTGACGTCACTAAGGAGCCCATTCCTGTCCTGCCCACTGTTCACTATAACATGGGTGGAACCCCCACAAACTACAAGGGTCAGGTAGGTTACATTTGTCCCCTTGTACTGTATGCATCCTCACATTTTTATCTCCTCACCTGTTAGCTACTTTGCTTGTTTTTTTTCCCTAACAGGTGATTACACACTCTAATGGAAAAGACAAGGTGGTTCCTGGTCTTTATGCCTGTGGTGAGGCAGCTTGTGCCAGTGTCCACGGTGCAAACAGACTGGGTGCCAACTCCCTGCTGGATCTGGTTGTGTTCGGCAGAGCCTGCGCCCTCACTATTGCAGAGGAACACAAACCTGGTGAGGACCATTGAAAATATCCTTTTACATTTCCTCGGCGTATTTAGATGTAGAGATAAACTTGACAGTTTATCTCAACAGTTGAAAATGTTGAAGCTGTGCCACTGATTTTATCTGCTGACACAGGTGTTTTGTTTTACCTTTAGGAGAGAAACTGTCCCCTCTGAAGTCAAATGCAGGAGAGGAGTCAGTTGCAAACCTGGACAAGCTTCGGTTTGCCAACGGAAACCTGAGAACTTCTGAGATCAGGCTCAACATGCAGAAGGTAAACACGCAAGGCCAAACAAACATCACAATTTCTCATGGCCGGTGTAGATCTAGTGTCTTCTTCTCTTAGGCCTTAACAAAGTTGCCAGGTATAGAAATGTGATGTTTTTTTCTTCTTCTCTATTCAGACCATGCAGGCTCATGCTGCAGTGTTCCGTACTGGCTCTGTTCTGAAGGAGGGATGTGATAAGATGGATGCCATTTATCAGACTATGGATGACCTCAAGACCTTTGACAGAGGTAGACCAAACTTGTTTTACACTTCCACGTGTTCTGATCTGAAAAACAGTTTCAGGAGTCACGGCAGGTTAGAAAATAAATTAAAAAAATTACCTTCCCTCGTCTTGTCCAGGCATCGTGTGGAACACGGATCTGGTTGAAACCTTGGAGCTGCAGAATCTGATGCTGAATGCTGTTCAGACCATCCACAGTGCTGAGCAGAGAAAGGAGAGCAGGGGAGCTCACGCTAGAGAAGACTTCAAGGTTAGTTTGAACTATGTTAACAAACTGTCAATGCAGGTGTTCTCTTCTCATGTTTTATCATTTTAAATAGACCACCCTCTGTTCTGCTGTAATTTTATCCAGCTCTTACTTTGTATCTATACAAAGTAAGAGTAGAACCAGTAAGTGTAACTTCTCATCTTTGGTTGGAGCCACTCCTCTGTCTGACATGATGTCTTTTAACTAAATTTCAGGACCGTGTTGATGAGTATGACTACTCAAAGCCTGTGCAGGGTCAGGAGAAGAAGCCATTCGATCAGCATTGGAGGAAACACACTATGTCCTATGTGGACCCAAAGACTGGCAAGGTACGCAAGGTGTTCTCTGACTTTAAAGGGTAATGGTGTCTGTCATATTAATATATATACCTTTTTTATATTTGTCCATTCACAGGTAACTCTGGAATACCGTCCTGTAATCGACACCTCCCTGGATGAACAGGACTGCGCTCACGTCCCTCCTGCAATTCGCTCTTACTAAAAAAAGAGAGAGAAAAGTCTTCCTCTCCATCTCTTCTTCATTAGTGAATTCTCATTTTTCTGTTCAAAAAACATGTAAATCCTGCAAAGGAGATGCCATTTTGGGACAGATTCTGCTTTTGGTTGCACATATGTATGCATTGAGAAAAGTTAAATACAGCATTGTCTTGTCAACTTCATCCCTCTGTGTCCCTTTCCTGCTCCTCTCCTTTTGTCCGGGTGTAATCTGTGTGCAGCATATAATGCCAACATGCTATGTCAGCTGGTTTTGTGTATTTATTATAAAACACTCAAGACAAGTGGCTGACAAGAGTTTTCAGCCTCCAGGTCATGATCCCGTAGTGAAAACGATTAGAATGAAGTATGTAAATATTGCCTAAATGTACAATAAACATGGCACGTGATACTGTATGTATATGTTAAAGTAATAACTTGTCTTTTCTCACTATGGCCTTCAGTGTAATATACGTATTTACGTGGTCCAAATCGTAAAATACAACAATTGATTGGTGTTAATCAGGTTAAGCTCCGCTGTTGTTCTTGCAAACCAAATTAAGCATTTTGAATCTATTGTAGCCATGTGGTGTTGATACAGTAACATCTCTATACATTACATTTTTCTTGTCTTTCTGGTAGTTAAAATTCAGTCATGTGCTCGGAGCTGTTAAAATTATGTGTGTTCTTCTCGGGGTGAACTGAATAATTCCAAACATCAGTTCCAGCTCAAAATGAGCGGTGTAATATGAGCAGTTTCCTTATACTGTATGACACATCCTACACGTCCACTACAACCACATGCTGCGCTTCCTGTACTAACCACTCACTATTTCACCACTTTCAAGAATAAATGTGTTGAATTTCTCCTTGTTTTACTCACATTTTGTTCAAGAAAACTCAAAACTTCTCAGAAATTAATTTAAGTATAAAATGCATTCCCCATTGTGTCCAGTTACATTTCACTTTCACTGGGGGGCAGTAGAGCCACATAATTGACCCTGTAAGACAGGGTTTCTCAATCCTGGTCTTGGGCAGAGGTGGAAAGAGTACTAAAATACTCTACACAAGTAAAAGTACTACTATTTTGGTAACATTTTACAAGTACAAGTACAAGTTAAAGTACTGGTCTCAAAATATACTCAAGGTAAAGTAAAAAAAAAGTGGCTTGTTTAAAATTTACAGAGTAAAATTTACCTTTTTAACAAAGATGTTCTTTCTTGTGTTGTGCAGTAAGGACACAAATGGACACACATCTCACTGTCAATTTGCAAACCTTTACAAATTAAAGTGCTGACAAAATAAAATATCTAAACATAATGTATCAGTTAAATGGGTCAAAGGTCACAAATGCTTTAACTTTCTCTCTCACTCATGGACCTTAATTAGCACCAATTGACCTGTGCTCATCATTCACTGCCAACGTTTCCAGTTTGTGAATTTTATTTGAATTTTTTTCAATTCAGGTGAACAATTTTTACTTTTTTATGGATGTATACTTCCCACAAAACTACACATTTTTTATAAATGACTGTAAAAAGTACAAGTATACAAAAAAGTACCTAATTACAGCAATGCGAGTAAATGTTTTCACCCACCTCTGCTTTCCCTGCTCCAACACACCTGATTCAAACGGTCAGCTCATCAGCAAGCACCACAGAAGCCTGATAACGAGCCATTTATGTGAATCAGGTGTGTTCGAGCAAGGAAACGTCTAAAACATGCAGGGCAGCAGGGAGTCCCCAGGACCAGGATTGAGAAACCCTGCTCTAAGAGCATCAGGAACACAATGTTGGTCACAAACAAGTGCGTCCAAACTCTGTGGCTGTTCATATGCAATGGCTCTAACAGTGTTACTCAAATGTTATTGTTTGTAATGTCTTTTGGGGGTTTTTTTACAGGACATTCTGCAGATCAGAATCAGAAATAGTTCACATGCACGACACTTGTGGATATCATTAAATATGTATTGTCAAGATGGATGTACAAGCCTGTGATGAGCTTTTTTGCAGCTCAAAAGCCTGTTCCTGTTCCACTTTTTAAAACATAATTTCACATGGGCGGGTTGTGTGTTCACACTGAAAATAAATAATAAACTGAAAAGTAGGTTTCTAGCACCTGTCGAGTGTAGGACGTGTGAGTCTGCAGGTTGGAGTCAATGTGTTAGTGTGAAAGTGCATAGAGAAAAAAATAAACTCTGGTTCAGCTGTGAAACATGATTATGCTCCAAAAATGGGATCTGTGTTTTACAACAAGGTCAAGGGAAAACCTGGACACAACATGAAGAGAAACTACCAAACCCTGAGCAACAGCAACACATTTTAAAGCACAAATCAGAAATCCTCATGACAGCCTGGCTGCAAGTGGTTTAAGGGAAAGCTGGGATGATCAGGGCCTCTTATGCTGGAACCTTTCGTGACGGACCAATCAGCTCCTCTACAAACACACTCACACCCACAATCAGTCATTCACACACACCTGCAACCCATCATACACACACATATTCAGAGAGAGTGTGTCTTGCGGGTTGATTTCAATGAGCTATGTTCTATGTAAGTTTGTGGTCCCAAACACTTCAGTTTTATAGACTCTTCAATTTCAACACCCTTTAAATTCAACTTTATGTCAAAATTGGTCCTGGTGCCGCCATAAAGACGGCATTTGAACTAGACAATTTAATCATTTTGAATAATCTTTAGGTCAAATACCAACCTTATAAACACAACTGATGGGGAGCTGGTATGAATAGTGATAAAACAATCATGTCCTTTTAAAGAGTAACAGCACCGACCATTGTGGTTGATGATATAGAGGCACGTACAGTGTGAAGAGGAGACTCTGTGGTGGAGTTGTAACTCCGTTACCTGTTCTGTGTTTGTTACACAGAACAGGTAACAGAGCCTTTATTTTCAGTGTTTCCCCTCCCACATTCTTGCAGCACATTCAATTGTGTCCAAGGAAGCGATGGTCGTCAGAAAAACTCTCTGGTATGCATGTCAGAGATCAAATGACACGCCATGCTTTGACTGCAAAGGGAAAAAGAGAGTTAGGTTACCTGCAATAAGAATGAAAGCTGTGAAAGAAAGGAAGAAAGGCAAGGTTTGAAATTACAAAGGGGTTATGAAGATGAGGAGGAATGAAGGTGGCGGGGGCAAATGAAGAAAAGAAGAAAAATATTAAAGCATGTACTGTATTTGAGGTGGACACTAAATACAGAAGGGACGCGTGAAGAAGAGCAGCTAACCGAGACAAACAAAAGCAGAACTCAGTCTCTCATTTCTTTCACAATGCGGATATTTCTCCAGGCTTTTTTTTTTTTACAGGAAATCATGTGACGCAATGACTGCTATGTGATGTGCTTTGACTGGAAACAAAAGGTGCTTTCTGATCAACACAGTGAAGTGACACCTCTTCTCCTCCACACTCTTGTGGTCCTGCTCATGACACTGTAAATGACAAATGTGTAATAATGATAACCTGCAGTTCTCAACACAACCTATACTCATTTGTGTCATGCCATATGAGGGCAAATGAGGGCAAGTGACCCAACAATGAGTCACCGTTGATTGTTTTACCTCCGTATTTTGTGGGTATCCTCGTCTGTCAGTGTGTCTCTCACGTTGCCTCCTCACTTCCTGTTGAGATTTGCTGGGGAAGAGACTTTTTTCATGCTCTGTTACTGCCGCCTTGATGTCTCTTCTCATCATGTGATGATTCTCTTGCAGACAGGGTTTATAAAAAAAATAGAACAGATGGGGGGTACAGTTGTAAACTTTAGGTCAACACAAAAGAAGACATGCAAGCGCAAGTGAACAGCTTCTTATTTCACACATATTTCAATGCTCTAAATTGGGATTTTACTAACTCTTTAAAACACAAGGTGCTGCTGTTTTTACACATGCCTAGTTTTTATGTACCGTGACAAACCCTGGTCAGATTAAAATGAATCCACAAATACCTGTGTGTTCTTTCCCCTTTCAACAGGCTTTTATTTATAAAGAAATCTGGTACAGAGTAAAAAATGTCTTTCAGCTACTTCTACGAAAAGCAGACACAGATATTCAGCTTTCACGACACATATGCACAGCCACTGATTAATAAAGTGGCTTCGTCAGCCATTCAGCTCCAGCTTCAGCTCCACTGTTGCTTAGTTTCTGCTGACGTTGTGAGAAGTGGAGTGCTCCTGTTCAGCCGGAATAAAGAGGAGGCCTTCCCTCAAATCACAGATCCTCTGATGACAGACAAGCGCACGGGCAACTTTATACTTTCACTTGTTCAGGGAGAGCGTCCCAATCTCTCTTTCTGTGGGTTATTTACCCTGTTAGTATTTTAATGTACTTCTAAGAGGGTTAGAGGGTGTTAGTGCATATCTATAGCCAACAAATTGTGTTGATAAGGCAGCATTTTTCCTTCCGTCATCGTTCATACAACCAGACAAATCTCTGGAAATTAAGAAAGTGAATACTCCTTTGTAAATTGACCCAAACATGTAAAAAAACAACAAAAAAAAACCTCTTTGTATAACACACACAGACGGCATTTGTGGTAGAAGAGCAAAAAAAAGGAAGACAGAAAAAGAAATATGAACACATTTGTGTAAAGTAGTTGATAAATGATCTACTTGATAGTGATAGTGATGGAACTCATGTCTATCACTTTCCAAATGGCTTTAACACGATCAGGTGGAAAAAAAACCCCTCTTTGCATTGACATAGTAACATTCCTGATATTGTCTTATCACCTGAATGTAGAATGAAAAAAGGGAGTAAAAAATATGGGAAAGGTTGTTGCAGTTGATTTAAATTTAAAAGTCAGATGCCAAAACCCCCGCGAAGACAATGGAGAGGATAAAGAAACCAAGGCCGATTCCCAGCGCCACGTGGTTCAGTGTCCTGGCCGTCTTGCTGCTCCGCTCTGCTTGCATCTGGTCCCCAGCATGGTTGGCTTCACGAGTCTGAAGGAGACAACAAGGTTTCAATTCACAATGATTATTTGCTGGAACGTTTCCCGACCAAACATTCTGTGTGTGACCACAGATTGAGCTCTGAACCTCACTGGTCGATAGAATAAGCCAACACGTTCCTCTGGACAACACATGTGTACCTGTTTTCACACTGAACACAGTTACATACTGATGTAGAAACATAGACTCTGTGTTCCGAGGGGGAGTTTCTTTAAACAGATGCAGCCTCAAGGCTATGTATTTCTTTTTTTAAAGTGGGCTCAGTGATTTTTTTTTTTTACTTTAAAGTAGGTAAAAAAAAAATCAAACCTTTAACATCACCATCTGGAATTTATCATCCTGTAGCTTTCTGGGACACTGGTTTGTGCCTGGAGCTCGGCCCCAGGAGAAGGAAAATACACACTGTGACAGACAAAGTCACAGTGATTTATCGCCTGAATCAGTGGATTGCTTGAGTGAATTTGAAACTGCACTGTTAAATATTCTTTGTAATGTAAAAGAGGTTGTCAATGGTGATGAAAATGATCACTCGCCTGAACATGTCGGAGCTGACAATTAACAATGCGCTTACAGTCATTAGTCATAGTGGTTCTCTAGGTTGTGGACTTTTCACAGGGGTACATTTATTCCCAATAAGATCATTTGCTCTCTCGTCATCCCTCTGTTGAGTGTTGGTGGCGGTGTTCATTCAACATTCCCAACTTGCATTATTTAAATTCACGTCAGATAAACCTGTCTAACTGTGCTCAGATGGAACACGTGTTATAGATAAGGAGCCAGTGCTACAGTGAGGGTTTTAGTCATAATGAGTAAGAGTAATGTCCACTGCTGAACAAATATTTACTGTAACTGTGGTCACAGCAGCTACTGTGTGTGTCTGTACAGTCAATTGCATGCATCGTTTCTCGTCTTGAGCTCAATAAGTCTTTGCTTGAGGTAACATTAACTTTAAACCTGCTCAGCTGTGTTTTGTGCATTTTATTTCCAGTCCATTTGCATGCTCTAAATGTGCCCCATACTGAAGTGTTCTCAAATTACCTTTCACCTGTCTTGACTGGCAGGCAGCAGGTGTTTGCCTTTGTGTCACTCAGCAATTCAGTGGGGTTTAACACATACAGAAGCCGCCTCTGTTGGGACTTGAATTCCTAAATCTGGCTGTGCAACATCATGCAACGCTTTCCACAAACACATGCGGTGAAAGAAAGTTTTAGATGCTGCATTCATTCATTCTCTGATGAAATGTACAACTATTTGTGAAAAAAAAAAGAAAAAAAGATGATGTTTTTGTCTAGGGCTGTAACAATATTCTTTTGTCCCGATACTTTTTTGAGATAATAACCCATGAGTAACGTTTCCAAACTCAAAATGCACATCACATGTCATTCAGTCATCTGACATTTATCGAAAACAGAATACGTACAACAGAATGTTTTTTTTTTTTTACATTATCTGCTACTGTTAGCTGAACCCTGCTAATGATAAAATAAACACAGAGAAAATCAAGTGCTTTTTAAACTACAGCAGAATAAAAAATGCTGGGCCAGAAAATTTAGAGGCCGTTTCTCATATAAATAAATAAAATAAATATTTTTCGGTGTCCCGGAACGCAGTTTTAAGATCATTTGAGGTGAGAAATTGGTTTGTGTATTAAGATATGACGTATTTATACAGTTAATGTGTGGATGTCCATCCCCCTGTGGTGCTTGGTAACACAGAGCAGCGATGTCTGACCCGCACAAAAGCATCTCTTGTCTGGACAGCGGTCACTCCAGTGTTCAGCATGAATCATGACATTAACAGTAAGCTTGTTCCACAATAGACTGAATCTCTCTTCCACTCTTTTGTCTTTCATAGCTGAAATACCACAGAGAGCGTGCTCATTTGAACAGATTCCAGTAGCCGGCTCCACTGTATATAGTTTCCACCACTCCCCGTCTTTCAGAAGAAAATGAAATAATAAATTGATCATTGTTTTATCAAACAGACAGTATATCTCGTGAAAATGTCAAGTATACTATAACCATTCAAACTGTGCTAAAAGGGTGCTACATAACTGGCAGTAAAGACAATTGTGTATATATAAATGGCATAATATAAATTGAATGTTGAATTTATTATATATATATAAATTAGCTTTCTTTAATCGGGTCAGATAGTTTGTCCACCTATGAACTACAATTTATGAAACCTCTTTCAGTTTCTCTCTTTTTTAATCATATATAATGTATTTCTTCTTTTGGTCCTTCAAAAAGCAAAAAAGGTTTATTTCGCTCATTAAAATGCTTAAATAATGAATAAACCTATCGAATAAGAATATCACAAAAATCATAAATGAATTAGGTTCACAGTCTGTTCTCATATATTGACAAAGGAGTAACATATCCCTTGCACAATGATGATCTGCCATAAACTGCTCAGTGTTTTTACTGAGTTTATTCACCTGGTCTGAGAAATACAGTAGCAACAGAGAAACCAGGAGGTCAGCAGCGGTACTTAAGTCTGACTTCCTGGAAACACAACAGGAAAAGTGTGCACTGCTGTTCTGAGGATAACATTTTCAATTTCTGCTGCTCTGCTGTTGAGCACAGTAATAACTCACAAAACCCTTCTCATGAACAATGCCCTCTCCAAAGAAAAGCACCTAAGATTTATTTATTTATTTTACAATATGTGCTTCAGTGATTGCATACTATTGACAAAAGCCAACATGGAAACGTAACATTATTAAGTGGGTAAAATGTCTGTACTAAAATTACAGCGTATAGTTTAGCTGTGTGAACTTTAAACTACTTTTAAGTATTATCATTACAGCTTCAACCATTTGAACAACAAACCAAAATAACTTTTCCCTCTTCTCGAAATCGCAATACGGTCTACAGCAATTTTCAAAACGCAGGAGGAGCAATATTCTTTAAAGGGGACATATTATGCAAAATCAACTTTTTAATCATTTTAATACTTCAATTTGGGACTCTGGAGGCCCTACCAGTCGCCAAAGTGTGTAAAAAGAATACTCAGTCCTTTTTTTGTGGTGCCCCTTAGTGTAAGTATAGGCGATAAAACACGCAATGTTGAATTCCCTGCGCATTATGACGACAGCATGCGCATTTCACCGCGAATGTTACCACCCCACCACTAAGTTTACTTCGAGAGCTCCACCTTAGCGCCACCTTGTCCCTTCAAAATGCGAGCGTGTAGGCGAGGGAGGAAGAGCGGTATTATGTCAACGTAAAGGGACATGTGTGCTGTTCGTGGCTGCACAGTGGAACACAGTCTTTTACATAAACTTCCAGCCTCAGAGGATTTTATATATGAAGCTAATGTGCCGGATAAAGTCAGCAAATGTGTGTTCGCACCACTTCGCATCAGACTGCAGCCAGCGGTCGCCATATTTAGTCAGCGACCGTATTTCACCGACGTACAAACACACACATTTTTAAGAAAAGGTCAAATAGAGCTCATAACTGACCATTCTGACACGTCCTAATTAAAAATATGTGTTCAGTACGTCCTCCATGACCGGAGCACAGACTCAGTCTGATAGAGTCACATACAGCGACAGTTTATGCAGCTCGCCACTGGCGATCAGCGGTGCTGTCCCTAAGTCTTTTTAACTGATTTACAGTTTGGCACTGTTCGGCTTGATCCTTGTGTCAGACGTCTCTTCCTGTGACGGCACTCTCGCTGTTTTCCGCGCACACTGCCATGTTGATGTTGTCAGAGAACTAGTGGAGGGAGGGGGAGAGGAATAGAGCGGAGTGAACAGGAGCTGAGTGAGCGCTGTGAAAAGGACAAATCAGAAACACCTTGTTCCCTGGTGTCCTAATGAACATGTCTGTGACATGCTTTGGACAAAATACCTTAAGGATGAAGCTGCATAGCAGTTCAATAACCCTGACCCATCACGATTAAGCATTTTCTTCAACAGTTTTTTGGCTTGTTGATCACTGAACTAGCAATACTGATTTATATGTTATGTAATAAATAACAAACACCAAATGAAAAACATTCTTCATTAAAAAAGAAGCTGGACTGGTCCACATGATATCTTTGGACCAGCTGGTTAATATTAACATGCTGAGCCAAGCTAGTTGACATTATCGGCCAGAACTTACTACGTGCTAAAGTTCATGTTTTCCAAACTGTTATTCATTGCACTCATTTGGAGCTGCTTGTGCACAAACATGAAGGTGCCTTCATCACTTCATCTGTGATATAAAAATTATACTGTCATTTAAACTGTAATACAATTTTCTATTTGAAGCAATAGGGAAAAAGGAGAAAATTAGAATAGAATACAATAGAAAGCCTTGAAAGTCATGGAACAGTAAATGCTTCAGGTACTACGAAATTGCAGAAGCCTCACTTAAGGTGCAAAATAAAAGATTGAGCATAAAATATATAAAAATAAGATTAAGGGTTTGCATAGCAATCTTCAATTTCTACTACTGACAGTACTGGTGTATTTGTGTCAATTTGTTCATGAAGTGTATATACAGTGTCTGGCTATTGCATTATAAGTATTATTTCACATTGTCCTTCGGCATGGTGGAGGTAGGAGGGGTGGGGGGAGTGAGCGTGTACGTGAATGGGGTTGAGTCTGTGTATGTATATGTGTGGGTGACGGGGGGGTGTCAGTGTGTATGAGCATTCAGTGCTGCAACAGCTTGTGAGAAAAAGCCTTGAGTGCATCATCAGAGACAACTGGACAGAAGGAAGTGTAAATGTCCTTCGGGGGGGGACAACATTCAGGATAATCTTTTTTCTCTAGCATGCATAAACACAACCATCCAAACACAATCCATGAAGCCAACTAGTGTTGTGTCAACAATCCAGTCTAGTGCTGCTAGTGGCATGTCATATCACACAGGTTTTATTAACATGACCTCCATCTCCGGCCCTGAATGCAACAGAACACGTTTGGGATGTGATAGAAGAGCATGAATGTGCAAACAACAAATCTGAAGAAATTATGTGATACATTCATGTCAACATGGAGTCAGAGAAAAACAAATGTTCCCCTCCTCCGACTCTTAATCCAGCAAATGAGGCAGAGGGCCACCCACCCTCAAGTCTGGTTCTGTCAGAGGTTTCTACCTACAAGAAGGTTTTATCTGTATGATTTGATTCAACACTAAACAAATGAAACAGAATTCCACTTTTTGTATGTTCCCAATGTTTTAAGTAGAATGTTCAGGGAGTGTTAATAAAGCAGACTCACTGAGATGGAGAAGATGAGGGCAGCAATTCCAAGTGGCATGCAGCAGAACAGGGTGAAGATGGAGTAACACAAGTAGTCGTTGACAGGGTTAACCAAAGGGCCTCGAGCCACATACACCGTGGGCTGGACAATGGTCGGTTGACCTGGGTGCTGCTGACCCATGATATATCGGTGTGGTCCATATCCTTCACCTCCATAAGGTGGTGGAGGTCCGAAGCCCTGCAGGCCACAAACATAAAATACAATTACAACTGATTAATGAAATGAACAAGTTGGTTGGTACTGACCAAATTACACTGGCAGTACATCTAATAATGCTTTTCCACAATACAGTTCTAGCACAACTCGGCTCTGCTCTATATCAGTCTGGTTTCAGGCACTTCTTTCCTACTCAAAGTGAGCGTCGCTTTATAGCGACACAAACTAGTGACTTGTAAAGCAGTTCTTTGCAGTGTACTGAATCATTAGAATCAGTTCATTTAAAAGATTTTATTTCACGGCAGCCGACATGAAAATCCATTGCACTGTGTCTGTGTTCTTAAATTGTTACTGAAACCATAGTTCCTGCATTTTGTTGTCTATCTAGTTGCACTTTTATATTTCAGTGTTTGTTTTTTAAGTGATCTTGATGGATCTCAGTGGGCCTTTTGTCTGGTTAAATAAATGTTAATTAAACGGGTTGTGATTCTGCTCACCATCTGGCTTTCAATAGTGCTGTCGCTAAATACACCAGTCTCCTCTGTTAAATATTGAGATTTTAGATATGTCCTTGCTAAATGTTGGAGATTAACGCATGTTTTCTGGATCTGAAGTCTTGTTAACCTATCTACAGTTTGGCATTGTTCGGTTTGATACACTCAGTGGTCGGCAGTCTGTAGACGCAATATTATAGGCACTATCCCTAATGGAAAAACTGTCTCGGGCTAGAACTGTAAATTGAAAATGCGCCATAACACAAGAGTGTAATGAAATGTAGGATTGCGGAAGATTTTCTTCAGGCTGCGGCTTTTAAATCTGACATGTGAAAAGCATTCCATTTTTCTTCCTGACACAAGAAATGAAAAGGGAGACTTATAAGTAGAAAAGTAAGTAATTTATTTAACATAAAATCATGTGGTCTGCCATACCAGTAATATCGCGAAACAACGATTCTGTGACAGCTTCACATTTAGCGAGTGTTCAACTGATAACACCATCCATTACGTTTCCAAAATTGCTATTACGGTGTATACTCTCGTTCCACTGACTTAGATCTTGCGTCAGTTTTTCGTGACTTCATTGTTCGTGGTAATTCAACGTAGATATGTACACTTAAGAAGTTCACAATGGGTTTTATAGTGTCATAATAATAATAATGATAATATAATTATACATTGAAGAAAAAAGCAAAATGTTTTACCTGCGGTTGTAGAGGGTTGTAGCCAGGCCGAGGGTGTCCCGGGTAAGTGGTGTCTTGGTAGGCTGGAGGGGGCATTTGGCCCACGGAGGACTTCTCTCCTCTGTACTCCATTGGAGGGGCACTGGCAGACTTACTGGGGTCCATTATACAACAGCTGCGACTCTGATCTTTCAGATGATTTAAAAACTTAATGTACACTTTCCAAAAACTGTTTCCTGTAATGAGTGTCGTTAAAAATTACAACGTCCGACTAATGTTTCGTTTTCCACAAATCACTTACCAACTGGGCGAGCTAAGAGATACTCATCAAAGTCAAGTTACGCAAAGCGAATAGAACATCCGCTATCGTTATTTTCAACTTAAATGGACGGTTCTAAATGACGTAATAGCGTAAAAACGTTTGTTTGTGGATATAGTATGTTCAATATTTTCTTAATTAATTGGCCTTGAGTTTTAAAAACACACGTCTAATAAAACCAAACCACAGAACAGACATATATGTTATAATTGATTGAAAAAAGTGCAACAACCATAGCCGTCTAATGCGTCTAAAGGCATTAGGTCACTTTGTAGGTAATTAAAACCTTTAAACAATATGTGACTTCATTTCCGGTTGAATCCTGGTGACTGTTTGCGAAGATGACTGTATTGCCCGAACCAATAAATTAAGAGGGAGGGAGCAACAGTTGGGGCCTCCCACAAACGCAAACAAACAAAATGCCATTCATAGGTCCACTGCTGAAATGCCTGTTGGTTGGTTTGACATGAAAAAAAGAAAAGCTAGTAGTTGTTTACGCGCAAGGAATTTACGTTGGTGTTTTTACACAGTAATAATATTCAAGAAGACTTAGAATCAACACATTTAAACCCAAGGGCAATTCAATTTAATATAACATTTAAGAGTAAGAAGAGTGAACAAAAGAAAATCCTATTGTATACATAGTGATGTTTGTAAATGTTAGACTGCTTTTCCATTTCTATTGTCAAACTGATTAAAGGTTAAAGTGTCAGGTATTTAGTCTGAACACCTGGCTTTCTTTAAACTGGAGTGAAATGTTAGAAAAAAATTAAAAAATAACAGCTGTGAAAAGGTTGTACGAGTTAAACTCAGTCTGTGTTTGCTAATATCTGAGACCAACTTCACATAAGTTCAGTCCAAATGCAAATGATCACATTGTTAAACAGTTACTATTGCACAGTATGGTATCTCTATGTCATGCTTGTACTAAACTGTTTTTTTTGTTACTGGCTATATTAGCTGTCCCTGGCTACAGTCAAATACAAGAGGTTGGATGTGTAAATATAAAAATAGACAATAGAAATATGTGCGCCCAAATCATCACTAGATGGAGCCAGAGCATTTCTGAAACTAGATTCTCAAAGCTGCCTATTCAACATCATGTGTTTATGAACATCATATTTGCGAACAATGACCCAGTGTCTTCTTATTCGAATGACACTGACAGATAAAGTAAGATTTTTGTTGTGCTAAAAAACAACTTAAAAATGGACAGTGTTCATTGAAATTAATTTCAGTGGATTTCTCTTTCTCTCACACACAAACACAGGGAAAATAAGAAAGGCCCATCACTCGCAGTAGTTTCGACAGTTGTTTTATAGAAACATGACAGACTCTGTATCTCTGAACAGTGCAATCCTCTACACGCCTCCATAAATCTAAATGTTACCATGGATTATCAGGAGTCATCTAATCACTCATGGACAGGTGTGTTCTGTATATTTGACAGGACAGAAGGTTAGCTCGGCCACAGTAAGCCACTAATATCTACATCAACGTTTACCATATACATACAGCACAGACAACAACAGAAGTGAAGCGAGACACTGACACAACTTACGGTACATAGACACTCAGTTTTTTTGGTAATAGGTTGGTGTGACTGGTGTAGGAAGTGACTTGAACATGAAAATGACAAATATTGTGTGTACAGGATGTAGGTGTGTGTGTGCGTGTGTGTAAGTATAGGTGCAGGCTGCAGCACAGTAGTTCAGTCATCAGGCAGAAAGCAACACTCCTCACTACAAACATGAACACTTTCAGTTGATCTCTCTCTCTAAATGACACAAAGGCCTGTCACTGCGGGTCTCAAATCCTGCTGCTCCTCCTCCATGTTATCTGTTGGTTGCAGGTTTGGGGAGTGAAAAGTGTGTGTTCTTGCTGACCTCTAGCAGTCGCAGGCACGACCTAAAGACAGACAGAATGGGACAGGAAAACTTTTATAAGTAATAACACAAAACTGAATTAAAAGCTGTAGTATGTAACTTCAAAAACAAATGTCTGTTAGATTCAGGTTATTATTATTAGTTCACAAAATCAGCTCCACATCACTCTTTCTGTGTGTGTCTCTCAATGTAGAAGTGATTTGTATCTGTGAAGACACACAGTGATGTGTTTTACATCACAGATGATGTGTGTGTGTGGGGGAGAAACAGAACACAAACTTTAGGTTAAAGAATGAACCCGTTCTCCAAAACTATGTGAGGTAGTGCAGTAAGACTAGGGTGTAGCGACATTAGCAGTATTTTGGTGACAGAAGTTACACACTGGAGATTTAACACATTTAGAGCTTTATTTCAATTACATGAAGACTTGACAGTTCCATTCCACATTACCGCCACAATACACACAGTCATTTTTTTTAGATGACTAGTGGAAAGAGTGTGTGTGTATGTGTCCCTGGAGGCTCCTGCTGAGTTGCTTACACACACCCGGTGTTTTTCCATATGGGCCACTTGTGTATTTTGTCTACATCCAATCTTCCTGAATCAAACGAGTTTGGTTGAACGTCATCATCAGGGGTTTAATTAGTAAGCATGTGGAGATTACACATGGATAGAACTCATGGGAGTGACAGGCGTTGTTTTTTACTGTCGGCCCCTTAAAATTCACATTTTTGAGGCTGCACCACAGAATAAAAAGACAAGTATGGTCGTTTTCCGACGCCAACCACACTTTTTCCTTCCCTCCCTCCCTTCTAAATGCCTGCCAAACACCCAGAGTCCCACCTCCTGTTGAACAGCAAGGTCCATGACATCCCAGTCCAACTCTATGGGAGTTTTCCATACAGTGTCAGTGTGAGTGCATGACATGTGGCAATTATAATGAAACAGATGGACAGTGTAAATATACCTTCAGACCTTAGCCTGAAATCAACAGGGTGATAAAACCTTTTATGTTTCAAAGGGAAAGAAAGTGTGTGTGTATTCGTGAACACACACACACACTTTGTGCAAGAAAGTACAGCAGAAGTAAATGGAAGGAATAAAAGTTTTGCATGTGTTACAGCAGATGGTTACAAGTGTTCATACTTTCTGTTGACGAGTGAATTACAGTAAACTGTAACTAGAAGATGAAAAACTACTCTGGGGTTGACAATGTGCATTTTTAAAACTAAAGCATATTAGTGCGTGTCTGCTGATGGGGAGATGGTATAATAAGGTCTTGGACCTACAGCAGGCCCGCATGCAGTGGAAGGATTACTGCTTGATGAATTTACAGTTACCTTGGTCAGTGAGCATCTGCTGAGCATTGCTTCCTGTCCTCCTCCTGCTGAGTGAAGGAAGGAGAGTTAAATGAGAGAAAGACAACACATTTTCTACAAATTACTTCCAATACAAAGAGGGATGAATAGATATGAGACTCTGCACGGGTCAGTATCTGTCCAATATCAGTCAGAATCACTGGATCAGATATCAGGGGAAGAAAAGGAAGCGCCACTGCCCTCATGTGGCTAGAACATGAACCAGGGCTGCGTGCCATGTCAGTTTCTTTCCTTTATCTGAGCAGAATATATACTGTATGTGAGAATTTTGTTTTTTAAAATGTCTAGGTGGTACATGCATCGGCACAAATGTAATACAGCTGAGCTGTTTTGTTAAAAAGGGGTGAAACAGGACTTTATCAGACTGACACTGGTATTGGATGGGGATGGCACGATACCACTTTTTTCAAGTATCTGCCGATACCGATATCACTCTGATACAGTCATTTTAGACCTTTTTAACTATGAAGCTGTTAACAACACATATGTGCCATTTCAACAAAGCAATTCACCAACCGTGTAACAAATATTCTTCTCCCACAAAGCCCACAACATGACTCTTAATAAAATGCTGTTGCTGATTTTTTTTTTTTTTACATTTCTACAGTCTGCACATAGTGAAGCATACAATCTATATAGGATTTTTGGATTGTATACAATTTAAAATTTTTATGTCTGATATCTGATCCAGAGATTTAAACAATTACTAAGTATCAGTATCAGCTCAGCCCTAGTATTGGACAATACAAAGTAGCACAAAGCCATCCATAAATGCTACTTGGTTAATAAAACATACACAAACTTCGGTCTTAGACAAATACACAGTCATATAGAGTCCTTCAAACTGCATGAATTATTACCTCTTGTTCTGGTTGAACTTGCATCTGCAGTGGCCACCTACAAGACAGAGAAGAAGCACTGACTTTCTTTGTATTATCTTTGTGCGTGTGTTTGTATATACTTGTGTTTGACAAAAACCTGGTCCTAATGAGGCAGAACCTCATTTCTGAGGAACTGGTTAAGTTAATGGCTCAGATTTGAATTGTGATCAGGTTAAGGTGAGGGATAACGCTTTAGTGAGGCTGTCCAAACGAATGGATGTCAATAGTCCTTAAAAGGATAGCTGCATGAACCTGTGTGTGTGTGTGTGGGCATGTGTGTGTGTTGCATCTTACTGAACAGGATGGTGATGCCAATAAGACAGAGGACAGCAGCTAGAATCAGGCCTCCAACACGCAGCCTGTGGTAATCTGCACAAAGAGATTATTCTTAGAAACAGACAGGAAATAAACTGAGGCCATATACTGTATCATCTTCCACATTGATTAACTTAAAAGTTACTAAAAAGTATGTATTACCAAAAGTAAATGGGTCTTCCACTTCCACTGTAGAAAAAAAGCAGAGCATCAGTTAAAAGCAGAGAAATGAGGACACTGACATCACAAGTCAAAAGTACAGATGGAGATGAGCATACACAATGGCCTAGTTTAATTCTCTCTGTAATGATTAACACACCTGTCAACCAGATCAATATCTTTCCACTTAAAACAAACATTCTCTTGATATTGTTCAGATGGTGAAATCCATTGTAAGATGAAACCAACAAACTACACTATAATGCTTAAGTGATTACTGTAGGTAGACACAAACAAAAAAACAGATAAAAGTGAAAGTGAAAAGTCAGCGTACGCACCGTTCTCTTCCTCTGCTAACACCAGGGACACGACTGCAATACAGTTCAGGAACAGAGACACAGAGTTAGACTCAAACCCAATTACATAATAAAGTTTTTGCACATACTGCATTAAATAAAAAACAAATTCACAAACTGTCAACATATATTGATTATTTTGTGTGTAGCATTTCTATTATATTATTATTTATCATATTATTTATGATTTATCGTTTATACCTGCTACTCTTTACACTGCTGTCAATCTGAATTTTCACTATGGGAGATTAATAAAAGTACATTTCATCATATAGAATAAAAGACTCTTAATTTGTTTATTGAACTTCCAAATGGTTGGACAGAAAATCACTATTGACAAAACACAAACAAATTGGTTCACTTGATATTGTAGTGCCCTTGCTCTGATTTCAACTGTGATTTCACCGCCACCTTTGAGGAAACCCTACGTCTCTTAAATGTATTAATTGTGAGTCCACATATGTTTCAATGTTTTACATAAATCTCTGTCTGTTTTCATCTCTTTTCCTCCTCCTGTGCCTTTTCTCTTTGGAATCACCACAGCATTGTTGACCCACTTTGCTAGTTTTTAAAAAAGAGGAAGTTGCAAGTTTACAAATATTCTTGGAAAAGAGACGTAAGAAAATTCTGACTTACATGTCACCAACACCAAAGCACAGATCTTGGACATCTTCAAGCTTGAGGTTGTTTAACCTGCAGACATAAAAACAACAATATTATAATAACTACAATTTGCATTTGTGCATTTGTTACCTCTTTAGGACTTTTCTGGCATAAACACTGACCATGTCAGGACCGGTAGTCCTTATAGAGACCAATACCCAGTACTAATGAGGCAGAACCTCAAATCTGACAAACCAGTTTAGTTTAGGGCTAATATCTAAGTTGTGGTGAGATTCAGGTTAGGGTTAGACATTAACTGGTTAAGGCTAGAGATAACACTTTGGTTGGTCTGTCCAATTAAATAAAAGTCAATGAGAGTCCTTAGGACAGCTGTGAGAACTGTCCATTTCTTTACATTCAGTAATTAGAACTCACACTGATGCCGTTGTTTGGCTCTCTAATCATTTCCTATGTCAAAAAGTCGCAGATAGCGACCAAAAAAATGGCAGATAATGCTAATCAGTAATAATTAAGATGATAATGAAATTTCACCTGTGTGTGTGTGTATGTGTCCATGTTACAAAGAATTACAAAGATTACAGTACTTCAAACTGGCTCAGACTGGCCAACAAACGTCAACAGATGTGTGATGCAATGTGTATTCTGAGGGGCACTAAAATGATTCAAGCCCACACAATCTCATCGCTCTTAGGATATATGTATGTCCATCCCTCTGAAGCACACCTGATTGAATTTACATTGACATAAAGTGGCCTCTCCGTCTCTTTTTCACACTCAGACGCACAAAGAAATTTGATCTACAGTTGATGGCTACAAAGTGCTTCAATGGAGCCTTCACGGGAAAGGTAAAGCTCTCTGGGTAATGTATTGCACTGTTGTCAAGTAAAAGCTCCAGAGCTTCGCTCTTCTAGTTTGATGGATTTCTTTCTCTTTTTTTACTACAGGTTTATTAAGATAATATTTGTCTTTAATAACAATCTTTTTAATCATTCTTGTGACTGCGCTAAAGAAATAAATAGAAAATGAGATAAGCTCATTCACCGCCACAAAGAATCTTTCAAGTGTTTCATCATGTCTCTTTAATCTGTTTTCCAATAAATCTGAAGCTCTCTTGACCTTAAGATTCTACTGTCTGAGTGCAGCAGCCATGTTGAGACTGGCAGAGGTAACGTGCATCGGAGGAGACACACCTTGGCTGCTAACACAGTGGTGATTTTCCACTTCCTGCATTTCACAGCTCAGAATGTTCCACAAAGTAGAGAACACACATGTCATTTCTGGCTGGCATTTACACAACTTCTTGTCAAAAAATACTATATACTATACTATAAATATACCATGTGGAGGTTGCACCAGGCAGAATTCCTCCCCACACTACAGTTTATTACACTTTGTATAAAGCTTTTGACGATATGGAACAAAGCTTTTAACAGTTTTTAATCATTATTGTCAAATTAAGCCTCTTATTGTTCATGTAAGTGTCTGGTGCCATGGAGCATCTTTCTGAAATTTAAATAACAGTGACCTTAGAGACTAAACCCCCCCAATGCGTCTTGATTGGTTGATATTTGGAGTTTGGCAGAAACAGAGCGAGAGAAGAGCAGGTCGAGCATTTTTTTCTCTTCTGGTGCTGCTCCACAGCAACCCAAAGTGACGCAGGGGGAATGTAGAGGTTGTGAGACAGGCCAACAACCACTAGAGAATGGTTTACGGTTTACGCCAGGAGAAAAACAAACAGAGAGTAGAGAGGGAGGAGAGGAAGACAACCACAGTAACAGGAGAGACAGACAGACACAGAGAGACAAGAAGATATAAAGGACAAGCTGAAGGTCAGACTGTTGAAAGGTAAGGCAGAGGAGAAAAAGACAGAGAAGGGGTTAAAGCAGCAAGGACAGATTATAACAGAGGTCGCACCTCCCACTTTACTTGGATCATTTTCTAAAGCAAATGTTAGTGAAAGGTGGAGCTGAAGAATTTTCAAGTGCTGGAAGTGTGCTTTTCAAATTTATTGTGCTTTTTGCCCGTAAAAAACGGCACAGCAGCACACTGAGGGATAATAAAAAAAAAATTCAATACATATATATATAAATACAGATCAATAATGAAGATAACTATTATGACTGAATAGACTTTAACAGATCATGTAAACAAATTGTTTCAGCGTGACTGTAGCTACAGTTTCAATCAAGTACAACTTTAACAAAACAAACAAAAAGCCTGTTACAGGCTTTTATTAAAGCAGGCAGCATTAAAAATGTGAATACCCATATTTATCAAGTACTTTTCTTTTCCTCTGGGACCAACTCCTCTGTAGACCCACTTCTCCTTGTTGGCCTGATCCACAAATAAAGACTTTGCTGTTCTTCCTCTGTCATGCTACTCTGCCTGTCTCTGACTGTCCCTTTGTGTTTCCCCCCCCTCTAGTTCTCACTGCATTTCTCCTTTCTTTCTGTCTTCAAGGCAGTAATCCCACTTTTTTGTCTGCTGCTCTCTGCACACCCTCTGCACAGTATTGTGCAAATGTCTCAGGGCACCACCAGGCTTGGTTGTTTTTATGTCTGTCAAATGATGTGATCACTGGCATTTAGATTGGAAACACGTGACTGAGAGTTGTTCTTGCACATTAGCAAACTTTCAATCAGTTGAACTCACACAATGTGTGTATGTATTGCTCAAGCATGTTCTGAATAAACCTGGTGTAACAGATAGCAGACATTTTCGTCACCCATTTGACAGCTTAACTTGTAGGAGCTGTTCTTTTTCTGGGAATAAATAAATAAATATTAAAACTGCATACACGTTTGACATATTTTCTGAATGTGTTCCAATAAAGTGATTGAGAAATGATTATACTGAAAGCCATGGTCAGTATAGCTTTGCTAAGACAACAAATGTAAAGGTGGCATAGTGCTGTATGTGGGACATTTTAAGAATTGCTCATTTGTTCCAAGTCACTGTTTCACACTCCTCTTCTGCTTTTGTCTTCTCTCTTTAAATGTCTCCTCTATTACTTCCCCTTTCAGACACAACATGTCCTTGGCTCCCTCACCCGCTGCTCTTCTGTTCTTTGGTTAAATCTTTTCCACTCGTTCATTCCACCCGTTGCAGACTCCCTGGAGCACAGATTCTCTGGGCCTTAGGGCCATCTCACATTTAAATACGATCATCTCCTGTTTTCCATTCCATTTTACTCAGCACTTCTTTTGAACACGTCAGTTTGTTACCCAGGAACTCCGGGTCTGACATTACATGATGATTATGTGATGTGACTTCTCTAGGAAACAATCTAATTCTCATAGAACTTCAGCTGGCGCAAACAAGACTCATCCAGCTTGTTTCTTCTTCTTGAAGCATCCCCTTTAACTTGCCAGCTTATGGAAACACCAATAAAAGCAATGTTAATCAAAGTCTCATTCTAAAATATAACTGATTACAAAATGTAACACAGTGTGTGCATGTGTGAGTTTATCCTGAGAAAATCCTGAGATTGAATCCCGTTCTCCTTATTTGTGTGCAATGTGACTCTACAGTTTATCATAGATATGCTGTGCACAGTGTGTGTCCCTGTTCCTATTTTTCCAACATTCACCACACCCATCTCTTTGAGTGCTGGATACCAGTGTGTGTGTGTGTGTGTGTGTGTGTGTGTGCATGTGTGTTCCTGTGCTGAAACAACAAAGACAGCTGCCTGTTCTCAGCAGCATTATTTATTCCTAAATTAGCAGCACTGGATTCCAGTGTGCGACACACACATGCACACACTAACTTTAGACATCCACTTAGGAATTTGTCATTTTAAAATGGAATGTTTCTCAAAGAGGAAGGAAAGAGTTCTCAAACAATTCTCAAATGTGTGACAAAAGAAGCACATGATCTGAAATCGCAAGGTTGATGACAACTAAATGACCAAAAATGGCATTCAACAGATGCAACTATAAATTGCTGAACCATTACTTTGGTCCACTGTGGCTGTTTTAAAGTGTTTTACAAAATTAAGCTGGATTGGATAAAGTGTAAAAGGATAAATTAGCAGGTGACAGAGCGAGAGAGCGAAAGAGAGGAGGGAACAAACAGAGGGTAGGGAGAAACGGGATGGAGAAAGAGAAAGGGAAGAACAAACAAGGTATTAAGTCAGGAAATATGAGCACACAACAGTGGGAGTGCAGAGGAGGAGGAATTCAAGCCTGAGTGAATGAGAGAGCGTAAGGCAGCAAGATGAGGGAGCACGCGGCTGGGAAAAGGAGGGTATGGAGGGACACGGAGAAGAGGAGTGGAGGGAGCATACTAGAGCCATGAGTCACACATGGTAACCAAGCTAGCAGAAAGTGACTAGCAACACACTTCATGTTCTCCCCTGTGTACAGTCATAATCAGCACATAAACAGACAGACGTAGTGCATTTCCATAGTTTCATCTCACTTACCGCCATATCACTATTGTCTCTACAGTAACTTACAGATATAAAGTCTAATAAATGTCCTTAAGTACATGAATCTTCCCTGGTCACATTTAGACAAAACTGTGTATCTGAGATTTTTTTTTTAGAATATTACCAATGAGTGAATTCTAAACGATCAGCGTCTCTGCTGGGCAGCATTGTGGTTACAGGGCGAATAAACCGAAGGTCACGGTCACAGTATAAAATCAATGTACTCTTGTTGAGGTTTCTAAATTTGTGATCCTGGGGCACCAATGTGACGTGAGGAGAAGGTGTGTCTGACCTCCATCTCCCACATTTCTTTTTTAAGGCGATCACGTGAGGTGACAACAGACAGCTGTGTCTGTCTCACCTGAGAAGGAACACAGAACCGTCCTTCACTGTGTCTCTCACACTGTCACCATACAACTTTGCTCCTCTCTTTTCTTTTTTCACACATCATTAGGCGGAGAAAATTTAGATGATCAATCCCAAATTTGAGAATCATTTGGGCTCATTATCGGCACAATATTGGCTTTAAATTGTATGATCGGATACCAACAAACACAACAAGATCTGCCTTGGTCCTTCCTTGGCTTCTATGCTGGCGCCGTCTTCAACTATTGTTTTTTATGTTTAATTATTTTGCTCAATAAAGAAAATATATTTCTACATTTGCTGTGACATGAGTAGGCAAAATCTTATGTTAATTTCACAACAGAAGAAGGAAAAACAGGGAAAACACGTATATTGCAGTATCAGTATCGTTTATTCAACTCTCAACATCTTTTTATACCATTTCAAGTACAGTACTTTGTGGTTGATTTGACTTTTTAGATGCAGGTTTTGTAAGAAAGAAAAAATTGCTCTTGCTTATTAACACTATTTAAGTTTTGGTCCCTCAGGACCTTTGTCAAGAGTCCTTGCAATACTTTGATTGAAGTGCCGGCATCAGCAAACTGTTACTTAGTCCAGCAAATAATCAATATGTCCAGTGTCCACTCTTCTTTACAGTTCCACATCATATAGCAGAATTTGACAGCTCCTGTGTCTGTCCTTGTCAGTATCTCTTCTTGTGCCACATGGTCACAAACTGTGGCGAACTGATATCACCGCTGCCCTTATCATCTGGCCTTTTCGTGCACACACAGGTTTATGGAGCTATACTCATGAGGACATGCACACACTTCCATTCATTTGGACAGTCTAAACAAACGTTGTCTCTAACCATAACCAGGTAATGCCTAATCCTAACTTTCACCTAACCACACTTCACATGTTCGCCCCAACCTTAACCAGAGCCTTGGAAATGCTGTTCTACTTTGTTATAACCGGGCTTTGGTCAACTACTCAGTAATTTTTCGATAAATAACGGATGACTAAATTAATCGCCAACTATTTTGATATTCTCATATTTGGTACAGGTGTGCGAATATGTCGTAGTTACTTCTATGACACCGACTGTCTTTGATTTGTGGACAAAACAAGATATTTGAGGACGTCATAATTTTGAGGTTTGGGAAATGCTGATTGATTTCTTCTGACAAAAAATAAATAATTGAGCATGATCAACAGAATCATTGATGTTAAAAATACCCCCTAGCTGCAGCCCTACTTTGGTCCCTGTGAGGACGACTGCACCTGAGGACGACAAATGTACACACACACACACAGCTCACAGTCCGCGTTCATTAAATCATGTCAACAGCATAATCTTTTTGACAACATTGAAAAGCTCCAAAGGTTTTCAAACAATCCTCAGCAGTGAAAAGTACTGGCCTATGGTGATGTCATCATCTCTAGGGCTGCAATGACCAGTCAATTAACTTGTTATTATTTGATTAATTAATTAAATAATCAGCTATTTTGATCATTGATTAAGTGAGATTTTTAAAACATCAGAAACCTCCTTTTCTGATTTCAACTACATAAATTTGACCCAGAAAAGCAGAAGTGGACAATGATGATGAAATCTGAATGTTTTCTGTAGGGCTGCAACAACACTTCAATGAATCGATTACTAAATAATCATCAACTATTTTGGTCATTAATTCATTGCTTTGAGTGGTTTATTGTAGTACTTAAAACGGGTTGTTTTGCTTCTTAAATGTTAATATTTTCTGGTGTAATTGCTCCACATAACAAACAAATCATTAAAACGGAATAATTTGGATTCGTGGAGAAAACAAGACACGTGAGAACATCATCATTTCCAGGTTTGTTGAACACCGGGTGAAAATTCAGTAAACTGGATATATCTGGTTTGTGGAGATAAAAAATGAGGGGTGTTATCAGTTTATGTAGGAACCATTGATATATTGGGTGAAACAACTGATTGATTAACTGAGAAAATAATGAAAAATAGGCATTAGTTTGCAGTCCTGGTCCTAATATTTGTCTTGTATCACTACATTCACAGTGAGGACATTCATTGACATAAGGCATTCTCTAGCCTCTTACCCTAACCTTAACCATCACACCTAACCCTAACTAAATTCTAGAATGTGTCAGAATGTGAGGAACAGACAAAATGTCCTCACATTTAGGAAATAACTCACTCTCTCTCTCACACACACACAGTACAGCTGAGTCAGTTTATTTTACTCCTCTTATTTGAATTTAAACAAGGACCCGCTGTACAGACACCGTGTTCAGCTGAATAGTATGTTTTCTTTCATCCAGTACAAAGTGTGTGATTACTCCATCATCCTAGGACGTTACGCACATTGTTGGCTCAGGGGCCGCGTGCCGCGTGCCATTGTCCTGGCACCGGTGGGCTCGAGGACAAATGTCATGTACTGTCATGATAGCACTACAAGCTAGCAGCATATACTGTGCTGCTGCGCACCAGCGCATTTCAACAACTTCGTGAGAGAATATGTGTCATTTAGTTTTATTTTACACGTTTTGGTCGGGTTTGAGTTAGTTAAACAGGAATGCATTGATATATCAGCAGTTTCAAGTACTTTCACTGACAATATGCAAACTTTAGCTTAACATTGCTTTTTTTTCCTGTGACGCACACTTTCCTGACAAAAGAGGAAAAGGGAGAGAGAGAAAAAGATGCGCAAAGCCAAAGTTGGCTTAAATTCTTTAAACCAAACTTTAAATTCATGAAAAAGATGTCAACCGCCGAGGAAATCATTCTGGTGTGAGATATAACCAATAATATTCGACACTTACCTTTAAAAAGTTGTGATTTGCCACGAAGAAAAAACGACGAAAAGAAACACGGATGTGTGAGTCAGTGCAGAGACTTGTCTCCACGCTGCGTGACAACACCCAGACTTCACTACACTACAGAGAACAGACTCACACACTCAACAGGTTGGTCTATGTGTGTGTGTGTGTGTGTGTCTGTCTCCCTCTCTCTCTCTCTCTCTCTCTCTCAATAGATAAAAGGGGGCAGAGTTTAAAGCGTTCGTGTTCGTGATCTGATCCTGGTTCTGTGTTTTGCTCAGGGACCGGAATTTAAAGTGTGGACAGCGGGGGGAGGAAGCTGATCCACGGTCAGCAGCAGTGACAGCCTCAGGGGAGGAGAAGGAGGAGTGGAGCAACATTAACGTTTGTTTGTCGAGAACGAAGATGTTGAAGTTTTGTCGAGCCGAGTAGTCAAGTGATTTCTTTCTACTGTGGGAAAAACGTACCATAACGTACATTTACAGACTGTAATTAAGACACACAGCAGTCATTTAAATGAAGGTTTATAAATATTACTGTAAGTGTTAAGTGACAGAAACTCAGAGATCGCTTTTCAGTCAAGGTGCCATTTGCACAGCCGCCATTTTGACGTGATTTAGCAGGTAACACACAGGTGTTACTGAGCACAGTCAAAAGTCAAAGTTTGTGAACCAGCAACTTAAATGCAACTCGCACATCATATCATCACATATTATTTACACCTGAGATTGTCCGTCTGTGACTTTGTGTAAAAACAACTAAAAACAAAAAAAAAAGCCACCGGTTCGGTGTCGTGTATAGTTACATTTATTTAAAATTAGATGTACACACCAATGTCATGGAAAATATAACTACATTTTTACCATATAGCAAGCGTGCAATGAACAGCAGGTGACCATGGCTAAAATGATGTGTTGTTCTCAATGATTTCAGGAGTTATATGCAGCATTAATGTAGTGATTAATTATGTGAGCCAGACTAAATAGGTTTGTAGAGGACTAAAGGAGTAAAGGTAAACACATCTTTGTGAATATGATTTACTGATAAAAATGAAGAAAGGGTTAGGGAGGCTTCATTGTTTTGTTATTGCAGTGGTTATGTCACCAATTTATTATAATCTATGAGGCCGCTTTCACATCAGCAGCACCTTTAATGAATTGTGTTTCAGGTCTGTTATGTTGGTGTGTTTCCACCAAAACCCCCCATCAAACACCCCAGCACCTCCTCCTCTCCACCCCTGCACCTCTCACACTTCTTCCTGGATGGAACCGGTTTGTCAAGTGCGATATCAGATTTCACTGTTGTCATCTTCCACTTTTCTATGAGGACAG
Source organism: Solea senegalensis (assembly GCF_019176455.1). Classification (NCBI taxonomy): domain Eukaryota; kingdom Metazoa; phylum Chordata; class Actinopteri; order Pleuronectiformes; family Soleidae; genus Solea; species Solea senegalensis. The sequence continues at coordinate 1,929,636 of NC_058029.1, forward strand.
AGAAAAAGGGCGGGGGAGCATTTGCATGGCAGTTTGAGACATAATGAAAAGAGGGAATTGAGCCACATGTTGAAACACGGCACATTTCCCAGTGGGTTTAAGAGTCAAAAACTTACCTGGCCCTTCTGGTGGTACATTTGTGGTCTGTGAAGTCAAAGCAAGAAATTCATTACTCTCACAAAATCTCTTATTTAGTACTGTGATCCACATGATCAAGTATCTAGGTCAATTTGTAAACCACCAAACCCATGTGTTTCAATGACTTACAGACTAAAACACTGAATCCTCCAATCACCAACAAGAAGGCAAAGACCAGGCCTGCAATTCTTAGCCTTTCGTAGTCTTTTGGAGAAGAAATGGAAAATAAAGTGCCAAACCAATATTTACTCTCGTTAGCAAACATAAAGTACAGGTCAACAGTAATCTAAATGACTACTTGATATTCTATGCTTATAATGTTATTTGCAAGAATTAGGAAGTCAAGTATTCTGAACTTACTGTAAACGAATGGATCTGCAAACAAAACACAAAAGGAGAAAAGAAAAAGTATTTGTTATTATTTTCAAAAATATTTATGTACAAATTGCCTCAGTAAATCTGCTTGTGTGACGATGACTGTTGTTTTCTTCAGATGATTTTACATTGCAAAGATATTCAGAGGTTTGCTGGCCCAACACTTATCAGGTTTACTCTGGAGACAATAGAAGTCAACGGGTCTTTTAGAAACCAGTTTCACAACAAACCAGCTCCAGAACAAGAAAAGGGGAGGGCAGGGTTTTGGCCTTACTTGCTTCAGTTTCCACGAAAAGGGTGAAAAGCACTGCAAGAAAGCCAGACAAATAAAACTGGTCAGTTTTGATGAGTGGAAGTTTAGTGTCAGTACTTAGGCAGAATCACTTCACAGTAGCATTTTTTTCTTTTTAAATTAGGGAAACTGATTAAATGAAAGTAAATAAAAATAATTTTGTGTGTTCATAAAAACAGTACAGTTTTATGGGTGTTTATGATGTTTATATTCTACATTATTCATTGTTCATTATTATTCATTCACTTCTAAATTATAGCAATAGATGTTGCATTTTGTCAAAAAACCTCTTTGCAATTGACTCCTTACTTCATCTCCCAGAGAAAGGACAATGATCTATGACTTTGAGGCTATGTCAAACGTTGAATCAGACACTCAAAGACCACTTTTTTTACTCTCTTCCTGGTGTTCTTGATGACACAGAGTGACGTCCGCAAATGTGTGGAAAGAATCTGTTCTGCGTGGTTTTTTTTATTTACCTGCCATCATGGCCACAAAATTGAGATGTCCCATCTTCAACACAACTAAGATATAGAGAGAAAGAAAGGTTGTGATTGTGAGAGAATGAAAAGCATATTCTTTTTTCCCCATCACATGCATGCAAGCAACAAGACACACACTTCTCCCTCTCCCCAGGAGGGATGTCCTTGTGGTGTGAGAGGTCAGTGTTTCGTCGGCAGGGATGCATTCTGGGTGTTTGGAGAGTAAACACGGGATCATTTTTTTGTCTCTGGGTGAAACCCAGCAGGTCTCCAGACAACTTTCCATAATCCTCCACTCAAACTGCAAAAAAACCCTTGTTGCATAGGGCTGAACATTGTCATGTGCTTTACATTATTCACAGATGTGCTCCAATTTTAACATTTTACGTGAAATAAAACATCTTTAACTGAATTAATTTATGGACAAGAGCAACGTTTTTAGTTTAGTCACTGACCAGTTTTGTATTTTTAATATTACATTTGAATAAATATATAGTAATAACATTACGCTGTTTAATTAGATTTCCAAATACATTTGCTTTGTGAAAAGACACTTTACCCACTAAAATTTTAGCAGAATTTAAATCTATTTTTGAATATACATGACTCACGCAGTGCCCCATGTGACCTTAAACTGACCTTGGACACCCTTGAATCCTCATGGAGGTTAGAATCACTGCATTTTAAGAAAATCAAGTGTTTTTCCTTGTGTTTTTGTTTTGGCTTCAACCTACTCTTTCATTTACCCTGTTATTGAAAACATGCTGAGCAAAACAAGTCGACTTGGCAATAAATAAAACAAAAAGTTGGGGCTATTTGTTTTTACATCTGGCAACAGTTTACGGGCAGTATTGGCTTTTTTCAACAAGTGAATATGAAAATAAAATAATGGTAATATAGAGACCTGTTATCATATATTTTGTATTGTTTTGTCACAAAGTTCTTGCTCTCGGTCACCATGACATTAATCAAGGTCATACCTTTGTTTTTCCAAACCCATAATCTCCTACGTCTCAGGCAGCAAACACAGTGTTACAAGATAATTTAAATCATCATGTTAATGATTAAATCACTGCAGTGCTGAGATCTTAAAAACAACCTGCAAGCCAAAATGCATGACTAAACATAGATTAGCCAAGCACCATTACTACCATTTAACATGTGTAATTACAAACCAAGGCCCTTCATGCTCTGTGCAAATGCAATCATTATAAAACACATTATTTCCGGAACTTTGACCAAAGCTTTTAATCATAAGCATATTTACTGTTATATTTACAACAAGATTACTTCAAATTCTTAGAGGTATTGTTTAAGATAAATTCCTCAATGACCAGCCTTGACAACCCTCCAAAACACACGGTCCACTCCCTAAAACAGAGTTAGTTATTAAATGAGAATCACAAGCCTTCCACTCAAATTTCTATACAGAAGGTGACCTTGACCCTGCCGCTGATTCCAACTATGCACCGGTACCTGTGCTTACCTGAGCTGACGAATTCAGGAGCTGATGAGAGTGTGCGAGTGTTCCACGGCACTGACGGGTCAGAGGTCTCTCTTTTTCTATTTCACTGGAATAAGTGTAGCGCCTGCTCCACCTCTTTGTTTGTGATATAAACCTTTTCTGTATGCACACGTATACAGCGTGAATGTGAGATGGTTGGAGGGGGATGTGTTAACGTATGTGTACAGGAAACTAGTGGCAGTGTTATTCCATAAACAGCAGCGTGTGTCCATGTGGGCTGGAAAGTCAAGAAGCAAATGTGCTCCTTTGGGCACTTAACTTATTAAATTCAATTCAAACCATAAAATACTACTAAAATACAATTTAAAGTCAAGCGGGTCTGCAAACAAAGAAACAAACAATAATCAACTCAAGACAGATGAGACAAAGATGTTGACTCACAGGTGAGGTTTCATTTAAGGATAATGACCATCTCTTGAAGTGCTATTATTCCCCAGTCTGATGGCATCCAGAATAAACCTCCACTCCTTCCTTCCTACAGCTGTCTGAAGTGCTTCACTGATGTAAGAGATGAAATTTGAGATAGAGAAGATGGTGTCATTGAAGAATTCTTCTGCCTCTCTTGTTTGTATTTTTTAAGGGAAGGTTAAAAACACTGTAGCGCTGATTCTTATACAGCAATTATTTACTTTTTAAAATATGAATAGACTGAGAAGGGACAGTGAGAAGATAAAAGTCTTTATTTTTACACAGAAATTAAAGTTTGTGTGAGATGAGACAAAGAGGTTATGTATGTCCTCCTCTCCCCTCATTGTGGCCTCCTCCACTGGTTTTATTGTTCTGCTCTCTGTTCTTCTGTCAGGTATCCCAGGTATCTCTCTCTGAGCTCCTCTCTCTGTGGAGCATGTTTGCACTGTGCTGGTCTGATGGTTGTCAGGCTTTTTCCTTTCACAGCACCCCGAGCAGTAGGGGCAGATATTACTTTTGCCTTACCTTTGCCTTATTTCATGTAACATCTGGCCTGGCACAAATGTTTTAAGATACAAATGAGATCATTTGATCACCACAAAACTGAGCCGATGAAAGTTATTTTCAATATTTGAAGTTCAAACTGAGCATCAGAATGGGGAAGAGAGGTGATTTAAGTTAACATGGTTGTTGGTGCCAGAGTATTCAAGACATACGCTGATCTCCTGGGATTATCTGCTTCGTTCCCAGGATATTTTCCCACTCTCGTGTCCCAAGGGTCAGAAGTGAATTGTGGAAAAAAAGGATTTTATGTTGGCTGCTCCCTTTGCCAGGAATGAACTACAGAAAGATTTAAAAAATAAAAGGCCTCACTTGATGTTTTTAGGAGATTGCTGGACGACTTGAAAGCAGACACATCTGTAGATGTTCTCCTGAAAATTGCTTATTTGATTACTTTAGGTTTTTATAGTATGCATGGCTACTTACTATTTATCTGTAACCTTGTTGAACTTTGTTTGTTTGCAACTGTGCTGCTGCTTGTCTTAGCCAGGACACAATTTGTTCCTCCTGGTTAAATAAAGGTTAAAATAAAAAACAAAATTAACACACAACTATCTCTATAGGTTTTTCAGAGAATGGTCCAAAAAAAGACTCAATATCTAGCTGTTCTTTGGGGCAAAAATGCCCTTTTGATGCCAGAGGTCACAGAAGAATGATCAGGGACAAATTGATAGAAAGGCAACCGTTAATAAAACAATCACTCTTGACAACCATGGTATGAAGAAGACTATCTCTAAAGACACAGCACATCCTCAAACAGATGGGCTGCATCAACAGAAGACCACACCGGCTGGTGTCTAGTGTGCCTAATAAAGTGGTGGTGTGGGTTGGTGTTGGTGTAACTGAGCACATTTACACATGTGCAGGAACATCAGAGTGCATTTGTCTCTGTGGTCTGTGACTATTTATAACTTTTCTTGTCACATAGCGACAAAGCCGTGGTATGCACTAGCCTCTTAACGGATGATAATACAGTAAGGACACTGGCAACAGAGGACACAGACACAACAACATAGTTGGAGGCATGTGTCGTCGTACGTGTGTGTCTAACTGATAAAACAATAATTTGACTGCGGATTAAAGCGGCAACAGGTGACAGTGAAGCAGAAATAAGCTTCAGTCCGGCTTTTCCACTACTTCCACTACTCATTTTATTGTGTTATTTTTCCATTGCTAATATAATTCAACAGCATTTGCACATAGGGCCTGTGACACTACTGTGAGGTCAAATAAAGGTCACCTTGTTTCATAACAATGACGTATCACAGAGGAGGTGTAGGATACTGTGATATGTCATTGTTGAAACAAGGTGATGATACTCAGTGGCATACTGTATTTGTGACAGATTTGACAACATTACTTTCCTCCTTTCACCCTCACAACTGCAGGATTAATATAACCTTTTTTTCTTGTCATTTGAGGAGCAAGTATTGATAGACAACTTAAACAGATTCATCACAGTCAAAGGTTATATTCAGTGTATTAACTGGCAGAGGAGAGAAGACACACTAGCACCAGAGACTTGGACCAAAACAAATGCTTGTTATGCCACACTTGTCTCCCTCTGGCTGAAACCCCCTCTATCATCATGTTGGCTGTAAGATCTTGTGACACCCAGTGAACCTGGGATTTATTTATATATACCTATATATATAAATTACAAACTAACAGGAAAGCCATCTAAAAACAACTTTGCCCAATTAGGGAGGCAGAGTTCTGGAAAAGGGTTGCAGAAATATTATCAAACATGTCAAAAACGATTCTATACACACTGTAAATTGGGTGGGGCAGAAAGTTTCACCTAAATGTTAGTTGTTGTTTATTCCACAGGGGCAACCTGCATGTGTTTAAGTTGGTATGGACCAGATCACATAAATAACTTGATTGTTTAAAGTAACTAAAAGGAAAAAGTAAAACAATTCAAAGTATTAAAAAAGTGAGAAGTTATGATTGAGCCATGGTCGCTCAGTGGTTAGGGCGAGTTGTCTTTTAACTGGAAGGCTGTGGGTTGAATTCCGGGCTCTGCTAGTCTACATACTGTATGTGTCCTTGAGCAAGACACTTAACCCCATGTAGCAGTGTGTGAATGTGAAAGATGGCAAAACTGTACTGTAAAGCAGCTCATCAAGACTAGAAAAGTACTGTGTATAAATACAGACCATTACCAACTCTTCTTCTTGTGATTTTATTTGGTAGTAATGAGTAACAAACATAGTAGTGGAGTAAAAGTACACAATTATGTAGGAAGTGTAGTGCAGTTAAAGTAAAAGTTGCTAGAAATATAAACAAAGTAAAGTACAGATTTGTGATTTTTTTTGTACAGAAACAAAGTATTTGTTCTTTGTTACGTTACAACACTGGTATTGTATAACTATATTGTGCTGTATGTAGCTCAGACTGTAGAAAAATAAGCAGCTGTGGAGTTTCTGGTTTGACAGCATCGGGTGTTCAGGTGACATGTAGTGTTTACAGTGTTGACAGGGAGGAAAAGGGGGAAAGATTAGCATATGCACCTGGACGTCATGTTTAGATCACTGCAGAGTGGAGCTGTGCCATGGAAACGTGGAAGAAGTCAACATTTTCACAGGTTCTGACTACTGACTAATATATATATATATATATATATGTATACATATATATATATATGTATTCTTTTATTTATCTAGACAATACAGGATCCTAGACAAAACTAATCATCACACAGGTGCAGTTTCTAAATATTGGTTAGTTCATGTTGAGGGAGCAACATATTTAAAAGTTCTGTACTCTGTTACATCCCATACAGTACTCTACAGTACAGTGAGTATACAGTACTCACTGTACTCTGTTACATCCCATACAGTACAGAGTACAGTGATGTATGCAATCTCCACAGCAAGTTCAAATGGCAAAGAACTACCATCTAGGTAGTTATTTGCCATTTGAATTTGAATAGCTCTGCATTTAACACCAGCTTGAGTTGAATTTAGTGGTCTGAACTACATCAAAGTCAGACGCAGGTATTCTTCAGTTTTGGTCACTGCAGAGGAAAGAAATGGCAGGCAGTGTTTGATAGCTGAAAGCAATGGATATACAAGGTTGGGTCATAACACATGACCCTGTTACTTACTTTATCTTGACAATGGTTAATGGTTAAAATGTCATCTAAATACCCCTAAAAGGTCATCTTAACCACACATTACACATTGCAGGTTATCAGTGGTGACACACAGACACGTTAACCAACAGGTAGCAACAAATGTATCTGTATTAAGGAGGAAATGAGGGCAGCTCAGAAGAGAATGAAGAGTGGAAAGGGACAGATGATGTATGAGGATGTCTAGAGCACAAGAGCGAGAGTAGCGGACCTTTGTCCGACTTGATTGCTCAACATAATCTTGGAGAGTGAGAAAATGAAGTGTAGTGGTACCGATTTTCAAGAAAAAGGGTGATGTGCAGAACTGTAGTAATTACAGAGATTAAAGAGTTAGTTTGAGAATGCTAATGGGGACGTATAGAGAAGACCAGAAGGAGTTGCACTGTGTCTTTGTGGAGCTAGAGTTCCAGGATTTGTTGTTTGCAGATGATATTGTAATCTACAGTGAGAGGGAACAGGTGGCAGAGTAATAGAAAGTACGCTCTTCTGTTTCAGTGGAACAGAAGAAGACAAGATGGAGGCAGATGATCCACTGTGGCGACCAAAAAAGGGATGATGATGATGATGAAGAAGAAGAAGCAACACCTGACTCACAAAACCTGTGATGGTCACTGATGTGATGCAAAAATGTCACTGTTACACTTTATTTTCAGTTGTTGTGAATGTGAACAAATCAGACATCAGAACAGTCACAGAAACCTGTCACAGATAGAACGGAGGTGCAGCTGAATCAACACGTTGTTTCACATTAAAAAAGACCAGGGAGAATTCTGTCCTGCTGTGTGAGTGTGTGCGTGTGTGTGTCCATGCCGCTCGACTCTAATGTAAAGATATGTGTGTCTTCAAAATAGTAAAATTGTCACACAATTTGAAAGGATCTAATGTATGTTGTAAAGTTGATTATTTTCACAAAATTAAAAAACAGGAAAGATAATTTTACAATTTGTTTTGCTTGATACAAACTCTTTTCGATATGCCACTGGAAAAACAAAAATACAGAAGGACAAAGAATCCTGACAACATGTGAGGACTTCACCAGCAGGGGGAGCAAAACACATAATTATGCACCATTATGTAAAAGCATATCAGTGCATCCCCTGCCATTAGCAACTCCTTTAAATGGTAAATACTTGTGTAGTCTTGATTACCACTGAAGGCTGCATCACACACTTTCACATACCGTATAATACACTGTCGGCAGCACAGGAATCAAACCTGGAACCTCTGTTTGAAAGACAACTTGCTGTACCACAGAACCACTGCCACTTACTATAACTTCACCTAATGTTCAGTGAGTAAACCTGAACAATAATCAAGCCCATTGTCAAGAGAACTAATGTGTGGATATTTGACTATATGTACATACAGTATTTGTCATGTCAGCACTGCTATTCACATTATTTACAATCACGCACTGCAATTTTGGTCATTTGCAATTTTAATCTGGTTCTGTGTCATATACAGTACAACATGCAGAAAGCCTTTCAAGTGCATTGACTGTGCAGGATCAACAAGAAAAAAATAAAATAAAAACAAAACATTTAAAGATATGAAAAGGCACAGCAGAGAATGTACAAAGAATAAATAACTGCAACAAACTAATTTTTTAGTTGAATTTCAAACAGTAATGTGATTTTTTAACCATTAGACAGAGACTAACCTCAGCACGGACAAGGCTTTTGGAACCAAAGTGTTTTCTTTGTTTTGAACACATCTGTGACTGCAGAAGACAATGCTATTGCATATTTGGACAATGTTAGACATAAAGGGATAGTTGAAAGTGGAAAGATAGTTGAAGTGTAATTGCAAAAGATATCAGTACATCAAAGTCAATGTTGATAATGTGCCAATACCTCATACAACCACACTATCCCTTTAATAACAGGAAAAAAAAAAAAATGTAATGTTTTTTTTTAACCCACATATTTCTTTTTCTGTCATCTAAGAGTACAGTACTAGCAGTCCGCATATGCATATGTGAACACGTTTGACAATTCCTAATCAAAAAAGTGAGTGCTTCCCTCCTGTGGACAGGCTGTGAAAGTGCAGCAGACTTACCTGGTATCACATACAACTGGACCCTCATCATCAGTGAGTCCCTTATTTCCATGGGTGTGTTGTGACAGAGAAGTCAGCCATGTGCACAAACACACACTCAGCACTTTCATAACCTCTCTGCCTTCACTTATACTTGACCAGTAATTTAGACTGTCCTTTCAACAAACTTGACATGTAAACTTTTCCCTGCTTTTATCACATTAGAGAGCACAGAAATACATGCATATGTGATAGACATATCATAAATGTAGGAATAATATGGAATCATGACCCTGCACAACTGGGGAAGGTTTAATCATCTTGTTGTATTGTGAGAAGTGTCGTGTTATAAAGAGTTGGACTGTGCATAGTATGTGCAAGGTTTAGTTGGAGCACAACAAGGAACTGAAAATATAGCGGCTCAGACATGAGTCTGTTCTCATCTCCAGAGTAGGAACAAGTCATTCCTGTTGTATTTATGGTTGGAGAGGAAGGTGGAATGATGCCAACTCTGGAAATGTTTACAAAGACACATCTTCATCACCTCTTTCTCAGAATTCTTCGATTTTCTTTCTTGCTTTTTCTTCTGTCTTGGTGTCATCCTTTGATACTATTGTGATCATGTCATCCTCTCTTTCACTTCCCCCTGAAAGGGCAGGCAAGCATTAGTCATCAATTCCAATGATTTGTATTCAATGCTTTCATTGCTGCAGTACACTTTCAGTGTCAGTGAACTTAAGCACTACTTACTGAAGCATCTCTGGCACCGCTCAGATCTCCAGATCATGGTGTAAGATAAAGCAAACACCAACAGGATGCCGAAGAAGGCTCCGATGGTACAGCCGATCAGAGTGGCAAAGGCAGTGCCATTATCTAGGAGAGAAGAAGACTAGAGTAAAGACAAGAAATAACAACAAGTTGAACCTATAATACATATTTAAAGCACACTGGAAAATCGGGAAAATAATTAACTGCAATGATCTGCAAGAGTATTTTTGTAATTACAGGATTTGCTCTAATGTGCAGCATGTTTTGGACATGCTGATGAAAAAGAAAAAAGATTAGATTTATTTGATGCTCGGGCACATTAACTGTAAAAAGTGTAGTGTGTAACATATGTAGGAGTCACCAAGTAAGTGTATCATCACCTTACAATAAAAATGTGATCTGTTTTCATAGCTTTGTAATAAGCTGTGTAACAATTTACAGAGGCTGCCAACGTCATGTTTCAACGGCAGCTCCAAAAGAAGAAAACCAGCTCGAGCAGATAGTTTGAAGTGCAATTGAGAAAGCAAGGTTACACCCAATGCGAAGAAGAAGAAGAAGGAAATGATATAGACAGAGGTAAAGCAGAAGAGTGGGGAGAGTTGTGAAAGAGTTTGGGTACAGATGTCAGTAATTCTGAAACACTGGGCCTTTAATGTATTGTTTCGTGAATTTAACCAAGTGCAAAAGAATGTGGAGACTTTACTGCATGCCATAAAAACTTAAGTGACGACACAATGTTTCCATACGGTGTTGATCTCTCTCAGACGAGATTGATTTTACAGTCATGTCAGGAACTACCTAGAAATGTGCAGTGACCATTTTTGCATATATGCATATACATGGGTGTATTGTTACTGTACTTAAGTACACATATAGAGTACCAAATAGAGTTGGTAATATAGAGCTTTTCTATAGTGTTGATGAGCTGCTTTTCACTAGTTTTGCCATCTTTCATACCCATTCACACACTGTAACATGGGGTTCATGGGAGATCTGGCAACATTAGTTAAGTTATTAAACAGGAATGAAACTGAAGAGTCTTTACCATAAACATTTAGCACAGCTGTAAGAGAGTCAGGATTGTTTGGCTGCTGACAGACGACTCGTGTGTCATTATCAGAGAAAGAAGTTCCCTGCAGGGTCCACACAGCCAGTAGCTCTCCGTTCTTCACGTCACATTTTCCATAGAGGGCCTGAGGAGAAAAAAGGGAGACATAGAGGGAGAGATAAAATAACCCCATGACACTGCACCACAGAAAGTAGAAGAATGAATGGGTGTGGGCCCACTGCTAATTCCCTCCAAGAATTCCTTTCAAAATGACACAGCAAACATACTTCACCTGCCAAAAACTGCATAGCGGCCTTATGGTCATAATTAAATAAGAGTTCAATATAAGGGGCATCTTCAGAAACTGTTTCCACTGTCAACATAACACTGTTGCTCAGATTACAAAGGGTTTTCATCTTAGCTACAGTGTATTGTGATTCAACAATGTCAAAATATTCCCAGAGATCTGACTCATAAGTGCAGGATCACCATAAATGCTATTTTTAGTGTTAGTGAGGTGAAAACAGAGGAATAAAGTGAGACTGGTGGAGTGAAAAGAAGGGCAGGGACAGTGACCACCTCACCTGGGCGATATCTTCCACGTGGCCATTTGGACAAGTGATGCTGTAGTTGCCGTGGCTACTGTAGTAAGTGAACACAAGACTGGGAGAGTCTTCAGGCACTCCACAGCGAAACTCTGCAGGTTCTCCCACCACCACTGTAATGTTAGCTGGGCGTGTACGATAACCAAGAGCTACAGGGCTGGGTGCTGAGGTGGAGGTGGAGGTAGCGGTGGTAGTGGTGGTTGGGCTACGGACAGTGGAGGTGGCAGTGGTAGTATTTTGAGCTGGAAGCGTGATAAGTGATGCATGAAAGTGGTTAAAAAGACAATTGAGTAACAACGTTTGTTACAACATTACAAGCACTTTAATGGGCAGTTAAAAACAGGTTTTGTGTAACACAGGATTATTCAGACTACCTAAAGCAAATCCCTGCACTCTACTGTACATTTAGTCATTCCTAAGCATGTCTGGGTATTGTTAGTTTTTCCCCAGGAAAGTCTGTGAATATTTGTCCAGAAGAATAAGGAAGTGGGGTAGAACATTTCTCAAATGCCTAAAATGCCATTAAAAGTCACAAAGGTTGCAAACCACTGACTGTGGGTTGAGGGTTTATTGTTGGTGGGGAAAATACTTAATGTCTTATTGCCTACTTACTTTTCATGGTGAGAAACTTTGGTTGTGTTCACTTAAGTTGACTGACTTTCCTCTGATCAAATAACCTGGAATTCAAACTGTGCTATAAATAAATCTCACACTTTGCAATGACGTATGTAGTTACCTGAGGAAGGTGTGGTGATATGCAGAAGAGCCAGAAGCAGAGAGCAGAAATGAGAGACTTTCCTCCTCTTCTCCATTTTGTTTTAGGCTGCAGTCTCTCTCTTTTATTCCATAGAATAATCTGTGATAGTCAAATAAACACAATAATTACAAACAACGCAAAACAATGCAACCTGAGAGCTGGAAAACAAAAATGTATTGAGCCTTAACTTGTTTTGGCTACAGTGTGTATAGCTGCCTTATGTGACCAATTGTTGTAGATTTTAAAAATGATTTGATAAGAACAATAGACTTAGATAGAAAGGCTTTTATTTACCACTATCAGCTGGCTGAGGTTATTTGACCACAGCAGTGTATGAGACGTACAGTCATCTGATTTAATATTTACAAAGTAATTCCCCTGATTTTTTTAAACCTGACAAGTTTTTCTTGCTATAATGCTGCTATTTAAAACACTGCTATTTAGAGCAAACATGCACATGAAAAAAGATAAAATGTACTGAATCTTCTTAAAAAGAAGCAAGACTATTGTCATCACTAACCGTGAGTGGAACTTCCCCAAAAGTTATAACAGCAGCTTTGTCAGTCAAGTGTAAGTCCTTTACTTGGCACAGGAATCACTACACAGCCGAGTCTGAGACACTCACTGCCTCAGTCCATCCTCTCAGTCCAAGCAGGTGGCGAGTTAAGAACAGCAGGGAAGCCGAAAGAATGTGTACATCTTCCTGATTTACAAGAAGAATTAAAAACAGGTTGAGCAGGCTTGGCCTGATCCAAGAATAGCCGGTGACAGCAGCATCAGCTAATCACAGGACGTTTTGTATTAATTGCACTTTAGCTGTCTTCCCGCCCAGCACCGTAAAACCAACCCTTAACCCTTTAACAGCAAATGTTAAAACTGCATGGAAATAACACAGATGGGAATAACACGGCATCCCTCTCACCCTCATTTCACACCATTATATTCTCACTTTTCAATCTTAGAGACTGAGATTTGCAACATTTACAGAAAGCGTGTTGTTTATTGTCAGATATCAAGACCATGTATTGTATTAAGTTGAAAGAGGTTCATTGGATACGGGCTCTGCTCAGTCCTGTAACATGCTCAGAATCACAGTGATCTGATGATATGCAGTTGAAGATTCGACAGTGGAAGGACACTAAGACAGGAGAATGTAAAAAGGGAAATTACAATGAAAAAGTAAAGTCTCAGACATACTTCCACAAAACTGCTTTCCTTTTTTGGTCTTAGTGTGTTTTTGTTACGTGGCAGCGGAGTTGTGAAACCAGATGTGTGGACAGAAAAGACGACAATGGGTTAGAAGTCAAAGTATTGTTGGTTTATTTAACAAAGGGGTTAGACAAAGGGCTGGGCAGGTTTGATCCGGAAGGGAAGGTCCAAGAAGGCAGGGCGACTCAGGGTGACTGAGTCCAGGGAGACAGAGAGATTTAAATTAGAGGTACAAAATACAAACTAGTCACATATAGAGTTGTCATCATTATAATAGTGGCCAAAGTGCGTATTACTGATTTAACAGTGGCTACAATCCGGCAGTGTAGATGTGGTGAGGCTGAGTTTTGGGAGGCAGGCAGGTGATTGCAGGGATTGGATGCAGCTGGTGCAGATTGCTCTGCTCGTTTCTTGCACACCTGTGACAATCAGAACACAGAGGGGAGGAGGGGAGAGGCTCACTGGAGAAAAGGCAACAGTTAGCCATAAGAGGGCACAGAGGCATTGACAGGTAATCTTTTACAGTATTGAACAAAATAGGTCTTTCTGTTTTTTTTACCTGTGAAATATATTGATGTTTTTTTTTTGCTTGTATGGAAAAAACCAAAAAAAACCAACACAATTACTACTGGCCTTATCCTAACACTGACCCTAACCTCAGCCTAACTTTAAAACATTTCTTCACCTCAAAGTGCAGCAATTTACATTATGAGAACTTGATGTTTGTCCCCACAAGGGAGACAAGACCCCATAATGTGGCTGTGTAAACAGATGTAGGTCCCCACAACATAAGGAACACCAGGTACATACACACACACAAATGACCAATATGTTCACCAGTTCTCTTTTTTCCACTGCAATGTTTGGCTTAATTTGACTGTATGTTTATTTATGTGCCAGTTTCAAAATGTACTTTTGGGTTTGGGAAAAACAGACCTAAACCACTACATTTGCATTACTCTGAGCTGTTCAGTTTCGTTTGGTTCTCTGCTTCCTGATTCATGTGGTTCACTGTCTTCCTGTTTTTGCGTTGACATGTTGACTGTGTTCACGCTTCTGATGCTCCTGATCATCAAGGAAGGTGAGGAGTAAATATTTTCAAATTTGTTTTTTTAAAGAAGCTGTGGAGATCAAATAATAGATACATAAATAGGTGACATGGTGATGTGGGCTGCACTTAGCTCAAAAAACTTTATATTAAACAATAATAATAACAACGTTCCTAATTACGTTATCTGTAATTCACGTCCTAAAGATCAAAATTATTATTTCTTTTTAATGGTCATCATTATAATTATTTATGTTAATCAGTAATAATGAATGCTAAATATCTCACTCCAATGTTTTGTGTGCTCTCTGCAGGAAGTGGGAATTCCGACCGGTCAGTGACTTTTGAGAACCCAAATCCTTGTGCTTTAAAGGGCAAGTCTGTGGAGTTCAGGTGCTCATACAGCTACAGAGAAGGAGAAACTGTAAGAAAGACCACGTGGTACAGAGGGAAATTAAACGGTACCATTTGGACACGCGTGGCGCTTTCAGATTTCCCTTCATATGAAAGTCGTTCTGAATACCTCGGTGACTGGCAGCATAACTGTAGCCTTGCAATCCACGACCTTCAGGTTAATGACACAGGATATTACTACTTCAGGTTTGACACAGACACGTATGGATTCCGTAGTAAAAAATCTGTGTATCTGTCTGTCACAGGTAAGATTATTCCAAGTTGTGTGTTAACGCTACAAGTGTCCTGTTATATTTAGCAGCTGTTCTTAATCTACTGCTCTTTGTCTGGTCCCTCATGTGTAGAGCTGAATGTCAGAGTGTGTCCAGAGAGAGTGAGAGTGGGAGAAAATGTGACACTTGAGTGTAAGACATCCTGCCATCAACTTTCAAACACTGCCTGGTTTAAAGATGGACGCCCGATATCCAAAACAATGTTCCGCGCTCAGGCAGAGGATTCTGGGAATTATGTTTGTGCCATCAGAGGACGGGAGTCAGAGCAATCTGACTCTGTTGCACTGGATGTCCAGTGTAAGTACTGTATGATTACAATGTGGGCTGAGATAAGGCTGCAGGGTTATTTGGACACAGTGAAGTGGTGTTACCCAGCAGTATAAATTAACCGTGTTTAACCCTTCACACAGAGTCTACAAAATAGAATTGGCATTTAAAATGAAATGAAATTTCTTTATTTTATATCTTTAGTGAGGGAGGGTCATTTTTGACCCTGTGGACAAGGGGCATATACAGAATGAGAAGTTGCACTAAACTGCACTTTGTAGTTTTATATATTTTACGTGTTAAGGCTTTTGTTGTGTCTTATTTAAATGTCAAGTCTTTTGTTGCGTCTTATTTAAGGGTTAAGCCTTTCGTTATGTCTTATTTATGTGTTAAGTCCTTCGTTATTTTTGCTATTTTATTGTGTACCTCAGCCGGGAGTCTGCAAAAATTTCATAATGTCCTCATAATGACAATAAAAACTTCTTGGGAGGGTTAAAATAAGAGAATCATTGTTACAGAAATTTTTTAAAAACATGTACACTCACACCTACAGTCAATTTAGATTATCCAATTTGCCTAATCCCCAAATCCGCATGTTTTTGGACTGTGGGGGGAAACTGGAGAACACACACACACGCACACAGGGATAACATGCAAACTCCATGCAGAAAGGCCCTTGTTCCAACCAGGTTGCAAACCCGGGTCTTCTTACTGCAAAGACAGTATATAAATATATATTCTTTTTTGTTTGATTTGCACAGACGGTCCATTAAACATGTCCATTGAAGTGAGTAAACTTGGCCATCTATCAAACAGCACCAGTGTGAATCTGACCTGCAGGGCTACAGCTAACCCTGCAGCCATAAACTACACCTGGTACAAGACTACTGGTTCCAGCTCCAGCTCTATGGTCCATGTGGGATCAGGACAGGTGCTGTCTCTTACCTCTGTGGTGAGGCCTGGACTCTACCTCTGTCAGGCCAGGAACAGTGTTGGGGAGAACAACCTG
Organism: Solea senegalensis; assembly: GCF_019176455.1. Taxonomy (NCBI): domain Eukaryota; kingdom Metazoa; phylum Chordata; class Actinopteri; order Pleuronectiformes; family Soleidae; genus Solea; species Solea senegalensis. The sequence goes on from NC_058029.1 coordinate 1,945,987, forward strand.
ACACAGACAGTGCTGATAGCAGATCACAAAGACAGTGAGTATGAATGATCATTGACACTTTGAGAAACCATGACCTTTGTGACTGATGACTCGCACACTAAAGAATGATTTAAGTTTATATTTTTCCATTTACATTTTCAAGTTTACAGTTTCTTCTTCACCCAAGGAGATGAATCGAAAACTGCTATTGTATCTGTCCCTAATAAACCTGAAATAATATGAATTAAAAAAATATTTTGTGTTTATTAGGGACAGATACAGTAACATTAAAGGGCCACTTCACCCATAAAATATATAGGTTTTGTTTCACTAATTTCCAGGGATAAATGTAAATAATATTCACGTCTATGCTAGTGGAAATGCAACTTAACCGTGCAGATGCGAGTCAAGTCGGTGGAAACCCGCCATAAGTGTGACTGCAGATTGTAACAAACAGAGAACTACCTCTTATCTAATCACTTCAGGGTAATATAGTGGCCTTTGCCTATACCAGAAAGGATGTTATTCTTCTTCTTTGTTTGAACAAGATGTTATCTGTAAAGCAAAGCCCATGGCTAAAGTACACATAAAAAAGGTGTATTCTATGATGAAACCCTCAACATTTTTATTTCAATGTGATTAAACACATGCACAAACATACTTATGGATGTAACATTGCCAGTAAACCATCCTAAATGTAAGAATCTTTAAGAAATGACCTGGAACTCAAAGTTAACTTTGCTAAACATTTTTAACAAGGCAATCAGAGATGGCAGACTTCACCCCATTCAGACAACAAGCCTCTGTCAGTTTAATTCTGTCAGTGTAACAGACTCTGTGGTACAGCACCTGACTCCAGATCTGAAGATTGTGTGTCCAAATCCAAGTCAGGGTCAAAATTCTTCGGCCTCTGTTGCTCATTTTGCAAGCAAGTGTGGAAACACAGACACACACAGAGCCAAACCAAAAACAATACTTCACTCCCACTCTGTGGGGTGAGGTAATTACATCAGATACAAATCTAATGTCCTCTGTCATTAAATTTCTCACTTTTTTTTTCTCTCATCCTCAACTACAGTAAACCATTTCATCCTTGTTGGGATCGTAGTCAAAATTATTCTTGCGCTTTTGCTTACACTGATAATTATTTGGATAGGGTAAGTCTTATCACACACACACACACATACACCAGTCTTGGTTGGTTAATTGTAATAGTTCAGTGTTAAAATATGTCTTATTTCATTGTTAAAGGAGGAGAACGTGTTATTCTGCTGAGGACAAAAAGGTAAGGAGGTACCACGTTAAACGCACCATCAATAACAGTTTGTCACAAAATGTCTAACGATGATTTGGTGTGTTTCAGGAACAAGAAGATGATTATGAAAACACCAGCATATAAATATGATGATAAAAAAAAAACTAATCAAAAAACAAGGAAGGAAATGAACTATTAAAAAAACCCAAATGACATTTCATCACACTTCATGCCTGCTGAACTGAGCTCCAGCTAATTCTGTGAAGTTCTGTGACTCATTCACTGCTGCTGATGGTGTCATCCCTCCCAAGATTGTGGAGGTGATAAAAGAAATAAAACTTGTGTTACAGTGCTTAACAAATTCATTTATCTGCCTGTCATAAAAAGGAGAAAACGAAAATATTTTCAAGAAATCGTTCTTAAATTTGTTTAAAACTGAAAATGTTATTGTTATTTATTTGTCAAATTAACTGAATTCACCTTTTTGTACCCACGTTTCTCAGTGAGAAGTCAGAAATTAATCTAGCATAATATTCAACTACAGTTTCCTGTTCAGGAATGCAAGTGAATCACTTTAATTTGACATGTGCCAGCCATTTTCAGAGCAGTGATCGAATTGATGTCCAAGCAGTCAATGAGTCAAGAAATAATAATGTGTTTTACTATTTTTTCAGGTTTTTTTGTAAAACATTTGAACATACATTACATGTACATTTGAAAGTTCTTGCATAACAATAATAATCATATGTAAGCATTCACAATATAATTTATGTTAAAGAGCTTCTACATACTGGTGTATTAAACATTACAGAAACATAAAACATGATTTTGGGGAGCTGTGGCTAATTTGTTAAGCACATTTTTTATGACAGTGTTGTCTGTGTATTTTATTAATCAGTTGTTTCTTCTCTAAAAGAGTGAAAAGTTCAGGAGTCTGAGTTACACCACAATGAACCATGGTATACTGCCCCCTTCAGTTTAAAATATGCATGTAAATATACTGTATTATTGTTTTATTACCTTTTTATTACCAACAATGTATTTATATTATCAACAAACTTTTCCTCTGCCCTGGAGGCTGAAGTTGATTATGGTTTATTGTGTGATATAATATTAATTCATCTTTTTTTGTACCTTTTGAGAGGGAAAAACTGAAACCCTTAAAAAAGACAAAGCTGGCTGCTGTAGGAAAATTGTTCAGTTACATTTGTGGCATAATGTTTTTTCTATATTTTCAATTTTCACATTATGTTTGTTTTTCACAAAGTAGTTTCACAGAAAGACATTTTTATACATAGATAGCATTGTACTGATGCTATACTGCAGTTATAATGTGCAGCACTAACAAGCTGCTCTCATGAAAAACAGCAGATAATCGTTAACATGTAACAAATGAAACAAAAGCCCTTGACCTGATATGAAAGTTTCCCTTCATTTTTTTTTTTTTCAAAATTGCACTTCCTTGTTTACTGAATATGCTTTTAAAAATAGCAGCTTTTCTCACCAACATATGCGTCTAAAATAGACTAATGAGATGAACAGTTGACATTTTGCCGGGTGTCAGAGTCACTGTCCTCCTGGTTTCCGTCCTCCTCCACATCTCGCACAGGCTCTGGTCAGAATCTGCTGCTGCTGCCTTATCACACTGAAGAGTTTATTCAAAACCACACTGATGTGACGCAGTAGGAAATGCGGCGGCTTCTAATTGGATCACTATGTGTACATTTTCCATCGTCTGCTTCTTTTAAAATCAAAAACATGCATTCACTCACAGCTGCTATGGCAGGGATCGGTGAGTAAATGTGGCTGAAGGACAAATTTTTTTGTAATCAATTGAATAATGGGCCAAAACATGGTATCTTTATCAAGTGCCTTAAAACATTTTCATTCACAAACAAAAACCCATGTTTGCTGCCTTAAGTTAACAATAATGTGGACGTTGTCTTTAATCACCTGCTTGTGAGATATGTACTTGTTTTTTGTTTTATTTGCATTTTTCAAACCAAACATTTAGTTTAAGTTAACTGTCAATTCTAGCGACAGAATCGTATTCATATTCTTTCAAAATAAAAGCACTGAACTCAATATGAAATTTTTTTTTTTTTTGTGAAGATAAACAAATAATTTAAGATTCAGTTTTGTTAAATCATCTGGGCCATGATGCTGATGCTGGCGGGCCAGTTTTGTTTTGGCCCACGGGCCACCAATTGCTGATGTCTGTGCTGTGGTGTTTTCTCTTCCTGGACAGGCTGACTGAGCTTTTGTGCGACTTATTACAACAATCAGAGGTAATTAAGCATGAGACTGTATGCAAATTCATACCCGCTACTTCAAGAAAACAATTTCACATCAACAAGAAACCAAGAGACAATGGAATAAGGAGGTATTTCAACACTGTTTAATTTGTTTCAGCTTCAACATGCTCATCTCATTACGTTAAAATAAAATTTTTTTCCAGTGCTACTGTATATCCTGCTTAGGGATGGAGTGTGATGTCTGTCATGTGATGTCCAGCCAAGGTAAAGTTGCTTTTCTTCTGTGTGCATGATTTCAGTCATGGAGTCAAGCAGGTTAAAGAGCATGCACATGTAACGTTCCCCTGACAATGTGAGGTGTGACGGTGGATGCACCAAAGTGAAAACTTTAAGACCCTAAAAACTAAATCAGATACAGAGTTTCTCCTCTTCACACATTAGAAAATAGTTGCTAAGAACATGTGAAAAAAAACTGTAGAATAAAGACTAATCACACCAGTTTCTCTTCAGGATTTTTTTTTACATGTCTAAAACTAAAACTAAAATTACAACTACAACTATAACTATAACTGCCTTTGGTTAGGTGAGATGTCTTTGTCCTGAAAGTGTAACTTACCTCGATGTAAACACGCAGAACAGAGCACAAAAGCTCTGACATTAAATGTAAAATTACTACAGGTACAGGAAAACAAATGAAGTAGAGAAGAAGTACAGAGAGAAGAGCAGACTCCAGGTTTATACGCAATATGAAAATGCCGCTTTTCTACATGTTATAAGGTAGGTACCTGTTTATAATGTTAATATTCTGTACAAACGCTGACGTTGGCATACTCTGGTCCTCGCTTGAGCAGGCATGAGTGTGTGCAGGAGTGTGCAGCCTCCTGAGTGCTTAAGGCTCTGGAGCAGCTGTTGGAGCCAGAGCATACGATTGATTTTGGGATGACTTCTGTCTCCTGAGAGGAAAGAAAAACATTTTTGTTATTAGGAATTTTTGACAGTGACTGATATTAATACAAGTAAATAACTCACCTTCTCACAAAAAATGCAACTAAGGCCATAGCAGCCAATAGGACACAGATGGCCAAACCAATAAGTACAGCTCTGTTTCCCGTAGATTCAGAAGGAGTTGTTGCTGCAGAGGACAGAAAAGTAACAATTGTCTCAGGCAGTGTGTTTATTACTATATTATGTATGTTAATGGGGTGCAATAGACACACAGATAATTCTTGTTCACCAACCTCTGGAATCTGTGAGTGTCACACTGACAGTCTGTGATCCATGTATGTTGCGTGCCACACAGCAGTGCTGCCCGTATTGCTCAGCCCTGACATTGGCTCTCCTGAGATTGGAGCTTCTTCCTGTGGCTGTGGCCGTGACTTGTCGTGCTGGATGAAAGCTTTTGTCTGTGTCAGGGTGACACGCTGCACCCTGGTACCAGCTGAACGTGTGCACAGGTGGGTTAGCATCACTGCTGCAGGTCAGAGTCATGGGAAGTTCTACTTGTGCATCTGAAGAGATGGAAACTGCTGTGTTCCGAGGTGAATCTAGACAGATGACGGGTCAGATGAAAGGTCAATAATAGATCCCTTCAGATTATTTGGTATTTAATAAATTCAACCTTATACCCCAGTCTTGTATAAAGTACCTTCAAAGGGATACTTAAGTAAAAGTACAAGTTTCTTACCAGAAAACTACTTTGGTAGAAGTTGAAGTCCCTTTTATAATATTACTTAAGTAAAAGTCTTAAAGTACATGACATTTACTGTACTTAAGAGTAAGACACTTAACCCCAAGTTGCAGTGTGTGAATGGGTGAATGGCAAAACTGGACTGTAAAGCAGCTCATCAAGACAAGAAAAGCTCTATATAAATACAGACCATCACCAACTCTTCTTCTTCTGATTTTATTTGGTTGTAAGGAGTAACAAAGATAGTCAGAGGAAATGTAGTGGAGTAAAAGTAAAGGTTGCTAGAATTTTTATATATAAATAACGTAAAGTACAGATACATGAATTATTAATGTACTTTGTTACATTACAACCGTGCTAATCATGAAACTGCATTTCACACAATGGTGATGAACTGTAATTAGATGAATTATTTAAAGCAATTATTCACTTTTAGAGACATACCTATAGATAATGTATTTTATTTCTGACAATACACCCTTCTAAAAGTTACATACTGGACCTTTGATAAATGTTTTAGACTTTTTTATCATGTCTTTTAGACACTTCACGTAACATCATGTATGATGACATTATTGATGATTCAACTCTACTCACACTCCACATCAATGGCTTGTGTTGCCGAGTCACGCAGTCTGTCTCCAGTCTGCATCTGACAGTGGTAGGAGCCAGAGACATCAGCGGTGACATCACTGATGTTCCACACCTGTCCATTAAACCTCGGGGTGGTGCTGTTAGTCAGGAACCACCTGAATCGGGCCTGTGGACTCGCTGAAGGGCTGCAGCAGAACATATGTACGGACGAACCCTCAGTGACGCCGCTGGACGGACTCACTGACATTGTGACTGCACTGGATGAATCTGGAGAAAAGGTATAAAGGTTGTGACGTGATAATTTGAGTTGAATACTTTTCTTTTCACAATTTCTTTTCTATTGTTTTATTTTATGATCAGTGCAGCTTAACAATAGGGTTTTGTCATTCAGCAAACAATAAGAGACCTCACACAGAGTATTCTCAGTAATTGCTTAAGGATTTCTTTGTGGTGGAGCAACAACAACACCACCTCCAAAATGAGGCTGTTTTCTCACACTGAAAAGTCTGAAATTGCTCTAAGTCCAATTTCAAGTTTATGACAAGTTGCAGTTTGTGCCGACATGCGAACACAGTCTGACTACAAACACCAATATTGAATTAGGCGGAAGTGAAGTTTTAAGATTGAGCTGAGCTCATACAGTTTTCATATTGGAATGTTTTCACTTTACACATCAGAAATAACACAAAATACCAAATCAATTTAATAAAACATTAGTTTTAGGAAGCAGTTTAGGGAGGACAGAGGCACAATTGACAAAACTCTTAACAAATGCTTTTTAAAATATCCGTTTATTGTTCCAGCATTGCTAAACATTTAAAATAAGTTAAAATTATTCTTCATTATAAGTGTGACACTATCATTACTACTCAGAGCTGTGCTGTTTGATTATATGACTTTTAAACGTAAAGCACCCTTTAAAGTGCTATATAAATAAAATGTATTATCATTATAATTAAAAAGTAATATAATGTCTGTTTTTCCCCTGCATCACTTCAGTTTCCTTTCACTGGCTGCCTGTCATGTTAGACTATGGTTCAATGACATAATACTCAAAGCAAATGAAGTAATTTTGTGGTAATTTTGTGTATTTCTCAAACAGAGATGCTTAAATGTGTGTTTTACTTCTGTATTTTCTGAGTACAATTACACAATCCCACCTGCCACCAGTAGCTGTATGCCTCTCTGCTCTGGCATCTTCTGCGTTGGATGGCTGGTGATGAGGTAAAACACATAGTTTCCACTGTCTGACAGCCTCAGGTCAGAGATCTTCAGGGAGCAGTTCTTTGTTCCTGGTTGTCCCATGTACTTCACCCTGTTCTGGTAGGATGGATGTGGGAAAATACCAGCACTGTGGAACACATACCTGACACAGACACACAGACGGAAGCAAAAAGAGCATTTTTTCCCCTAAATTCTGCAAGTAAAAATCATTGATTTACCATATAAATTTTACAATACCTTGGAGTGATACAACGACTCTCTCCAAGACACCACATCTCAGACAGAACTTTGTACTGTTCTCCTCCTCCTCCACCCTAATAGAGAACAATAAATAGACCACAGGTGGAAAGTAATGAATTACATTTACCTGGGTTACTGTTTTTTGTGTGCTTGTACTTTTTTAAGTAATTCTTCTTTTGTTTTTTTTTAAATAGTGGCGCTTTTACTTGAGTAGAATAATTCAGTACTCTTCCCACCTCTGAAGGGGACTAAAGGAATTGTTTATTTTAATTAATCAAGGTGTTTAAGGCTCTCTCAAAACAAGCAAGCTTAGATTAATGGTTTCAGTCCTCATCATCAGCTATACCTGCAACAGAGTTCAGCCCTTGCAGAGAGGACACACTTTCAGAATACACTGCAGCAGCTACAATAACAATGCCTCCTTTATTGAATTACCTGAGTGGAGAGCTGTGTCGCTCCCTTGGCTTCATTTAAACTTTGGGGGTAGTCATAGGAACAAGGGAAAACCACCGAAGAACCAGTCACGGCACAGATGGGACTGGACGGGAGACGGACCGACCAATCACCTGCAAAAATACCTGAGGAGCAGAGGATATTATAACCCTTTAAATTCCTGGGGAAAGCGTCTGAAGAATTAGGCATACTGCACATGAAAACAAATAAAATGTATACTTGAATAGAAATAAAACAAGCAGGTCTCAGCTTGATGTATAATGACATAATGATGAGAAAATGAATATATAATGTAGTGCTGAATGTTGCCTACCTTTAATTTCAACTGTAGTGTACACTTACACTCACTGAGGATGAAATAGTAAGCTGTTGTGGTCTTATTCACTAATACTAAGGTTTGGTCAGTGAGTTTGGACACTGCACCTTGATCCCCACAGTGACTCAGGTGCGTCTCATCATGACTTCTGCTGCTGGTACCTACCTTTAAGTGAGAGCGTGAGGAGCAGCCAGCAGCTCCGTGCAACTTGTCCTCCTGTCTTCTGCATATTTCTGCTGAGGTGCTTTATCTCCCGGCCCTCCTGCTCTTCCCACCGTCCTCCCTGTCCGCCTCGAGCGCTTGTGTTGCTTCAACAACCAGTCTGCCCGGTGCTTCTCTTTCCTTGAAACAAACACAAAAAGTCAAATACTTCCTCTTTATTTATTCTCCATGCAGAAAAGGAAGTGGGTGGTGACCAGACATATAGAGTTAGGGTTAGTTTAGCGTTCATAAATCGGTGTGTTGTATTCAGTTTCTCTGTGGTGTCTACATCAAACTCTGTCTGCATGTCCCCAACTCACCGGCCCCCCTCCCTTCCCAACAATGGCATTATACAGCCTGATGGCACATGGGACAAAGGAGTTCCTGAGTCTGCTGGTTGAGCAGATCTGTGACAACAGTCTGCCACTGAATGAGCTCCTCTGCTGTGAGAAGGCAGTGTTGTAATGTAACAAAGTACAAATACTAAGAGTTGGAAATGGTCTGTATTTACATGTATATAGAGCTTTTCTAGTCTAGTCCTGCTTTACACTACAGTTTTACCATTCAACCATCTTTCATACCCATTCACACGGGGTTAAGTGTCTTGCTCAAGGACACATAAAGCAGCAGGGACAGGAATTGAACCCACAACCTTCCAGTTGAAAGACAAGTCGCCCCACCACTGAGCTACCTTACTACCCACTTTTTTAAACACGTTTACTTCTAAAACATAAGTGCATTTTATATCTTTATACTTTTTTATTTTTACTTAAGCAGAGTAAATGTCATATACTTTAAGACTTTTATTTATATGTAATGTTATAAAAAAGTGACTTCAGTTTCTACCACAGCCATTTTCTGGTAAGATGTGTACTTTTACTCAAGGATCCCTTTAAGTTACTTTATACGAGACATATAGATACTGTAGATCCATTTATTTAGATGATTTATGTCAGGGATCAGCAAGTAAATGTGGCCCAGGGCCCATTTCTTTGTAAGTTATAGAATATTGGGCTGAAGCATAAGGCAAACGTCTTCAGTCAGAAACAAACATACAAGTTTGCTACCTTATGCTAACAATAATGTGGATTTTGTGTGTGTGCGTGAGCACTGACCACTGCTATATGCGAATGGCCCCTAAAACAGCTTGGGGCACCAGCAACTGTCTGCCCTGCTGCAAACAACGCACCTGTCTATAATCACAATCATACCAGAGCATCGTCACACTGTCCTGTTGTGATCGTGCAGGTTTTTGTGTGTTCACCTGTGCACAGCTCTGAGACTCTTGTGCGCCACTCAGAAACGTGTCCGTGACGTCACTAGCGACCCTCTACTCTGCGCAGCTGACCGCTCACAGGAAGGACCACACACACACACACACACACACACAAACTCACACAAGGCTCAGCGACAAACTGCGGATAAACGTTGACTAAGTGTGATTTCACCTGCTCCTCTCATCCAGATGTTCCTCTCTTTTCTGTTGGAAACAGGCGCAGGTGGTTTCGGTTGAGAGAAATAATTGAACTGTCGCTGAAAAGTTTTGTCGCAGTTCTTTTCTTTTTTGGGGGTCAGTAACCTGCGGAGAAAGAAAAGACGGATTTACCGTGAACTGGGGATTTACCTGGTGGTGCCAGCGTGTTAACAGCGGTTTATTTTGCGCATCTGAAGTTATTTTCTTCTTTTTATATATATATATATATATGTGTGTGTGTGTGTATATATATACTCCTTGAAAGAAGAGAGGAAAAAGAAAAATAGAAAAATAGGACAAATTCTGGCCAACAGGTAAGTCATTGTGTTTGAAAGTATTTTTAAGTCTGTATTTCTGTGTTTGCTCATTTTAGTGTTTCGCGATTAGTGTTCCCCAAAGTGTGAAATAGGCCTCAGAATGACTCTGGAAAAATGTATCCCATTTATCAAATTCTTAGAAACATGTATTCAAATATATGTCAAATAAATTGTGCTTTATCATTGTGTTTACATACTTTTTCCACAAAGGTGATGATGATTCTGACCCAATATCAGAATCATCATCAGCACTATTGGGCACATACAAGGAATTCTACTCAAATGTTTCCTTCACTTTCACACGAGACAAAACAACAAACCTAAACAATCAAGTTTGAAATAGTGAATTAAAAAGTCCATATAAGGTTAAATACTCACACAGTGGAAGTTATGGCCAAACACAGCTTTTTTAAATTTTTTACTGAGACCATTATTCCTTACACTCATTCAGTGGTAACTGAGATAAAATATTTTCAGTTCAGTGTTTCAGCAATTTGGGCATTCGCCCCAGAGGTTTTGTTGATTTTTTATGGGCCACAAACCTCAGACATTTGGGGATTTCTTGCATTTGATGATATACAATGGCAGTAGGTTAAAGGCCACAAATCATGGTCTGATGGGACAAATGATAAGTAGAACAAATATAGCACATATCTTTTGAATATTCACAGCAATATAAGCAATATAGATAGCTTTCAGTTTAGTTTGGCAGTGTCATGTGTGTCATATGACTTCACATGTCGCAGTTTGCAGTGAGGGCAGCGAGTCTTGTAACAGATGGTTAATGAACCACAAACCTCCATGATCCTATTCACATTTGATCAAGAGACAAATAACAGAATAAGATCTGGTCAAACTTTGCATCACAACATGTTAGTAAATATCTTTTTCTGGAGAGCTGGCTATGTGTGTATGTGTGTGTGTGTATTATTACAATATATTATATATGGTATTCAGATTTTTTTCTTTTTGTTCTTTCCTTTAGAGGGCTCACACAACCTGCAAGTCAAGGAAGGAGACAGATCATCTGCTATTGCCCTTTGCATCTCACTGTATACAGATGTATGTCGAGAAAGTTGTAACAGAGAAGAAGATGGGTGAGTGTTTATCTTTGATACATGGTTGTTTCTGTATCTCTGTCACACACACACACACACACACGCACATGCAGAATGCTGGTCAGGCTTCAGCTCATGCTGTTCTCTGTATTTGGGACCAGACATCAGTCCACTTGACAGTTAACCATTAACAGATTTGTTCAAAGCTGGCTTACATGTCTCTCTGCTGTTCTCACTGATTTATGTCCAGGTTTGTCTTCTCAGCTTGAAAAACATTTACTTAAATTGGTTGTAATATTATTTATTTGCTAATATGAGAAAACGTCTGACCCCAAACATAAATGATTAACTTTCTGCAGCAAAGAAATGTCCATGCTGCATTACACCAAACTATACACTGTCATTTCAACAGATCGTTTGCAGCAATAACAACAGCACACTTTCCTGGCAACAAACAACAAACCTTCACTGCCACTCTGAAGCCCCGTATTTCCAACACTCTTCCATCTGCGTCCATAAAATCCAGCATTCCTTCAAATGCCGTATTTTGATTCACTGCAGTGTCGTGGTGTTGAACACCCGATGAGTTTAAAGCAAATAATATGGTGCGTTTATGGAAGAAAAGATAAGATGAGCTACCTTTATCTCACTGTTGCTGTAAGTGTGCGCTGAGAAATGCTGTGTTGACAATTCACATTTCCTCATATGGACACGATACTGTAAACTTTGTCAACAAATGCAGACAGTGAGGGTGGATCAGCCTCACAAAATGAAACAAAAACAACAGGTTTTTATGCTGCGATGCAGAACAGTCGAAGAATGCCGCACATGCAGATAGGGAGCAAAGAGAGTTGAGATACCAAGACATAGGTGTGACCAATAATAAAGAGGTGGGGCTAATCACACACAGGCAGTTAATACAGGTGGCTTGATACCACTCTTTTATATCTAATGCAGATACTGATATCAGAAACTTGAGACACAACCAATACTTTTGAACTCCTTTAAAACCAGCTGTGAATTATGTATTTACCACTTTTCTAAAACATTATGCTTCAACTGTGTGTGTTTGATGAACTTAACAACCTCCAACACGACTCGGCTAAAATACTGCTGTTTTATTTTCCATCCATCCATCTTCTACTGCATTATCCTCCACATGAGGTACCGTGCCAGTCACAGCTGACATAGGGCGATAGGCGGGGTCACACCCTGGACAGGTCGCCAGTCCATAACAGGGTCACACATAGAGACAAACAACCATCCACTCTCACACTCTCACACTCACAGTCAATTTAGAGTGTACAATTTGCCTAATCACCAAATCTGCATGTCTTTGGACTGTGGGAGGAAACCAGAGAACCTGAAGAAAACCCACGCACACACAGGGAGAACATGCAAACTCCATGTAGAAAGGCCCTTGTTCCGTCTGAGGTCATCTTGCTGTAAAGGCAAGAGTCAAATGATTTTTCACTATTCTCTTTTCTTCTTTAAGCTGACGTGATTACTGAGTGTGGCAGACACGTGCAGCCGTCACTTTCATTCTGCTCACATGACAGCAGTGGTCTGTCTTTACATCTTGAGCTTAATGGCACATTTATGTAATTTTAAAGATGTTTTGATCATTTCAATTTTACTTGTAATGTTTTCTGATATCCATTACAGTGATTTTGACCATTATTGGACTAATATGATGCGTCATATTGGCTCATCCTCAGCAGGAAGTAGAACAAAGGCAAATTCAGAGTAAAAATAAAACAAGTCAAAAATAAATGAATTAAAAGGGTGCTATCCTTGTACACAATAATCCTGCTTGTACTCACCTCACACTTCGAGTGCCAGTACAGTGAAGCCAGTCGTCACCTTTGAAGTTGAAGTCTTTAATTTAAAACTGATATAATCTCCATGTGAGTCAATCTTCTTAAGCATAAATCTTCTCATTCATTGTGTTGTCGTTGTAGTCTGTAACTTACATTCTGTGCTGGAACACGACCTGGCCAAATGTTTTAATGTTTCCTGAAGTTTGAATGAGAGGAGAGGAAAAGAGAGTCCTCCCAGATGCAATGAATCAGCCTATGTGTGTAATTACATGAGAAACAGAGTCTAGTCGAGGAGTGGCACACATGGTGCGGATTGTTTTGTGTATGTCTGTGCTTATATTAGGCAAGACGTCGTTTTCAGGAAGTGGCTGCATTTATCCTCAATTTTGATGTGTTTATACACCGTGCATGTGTGAACAAGTACAGGGACACCAACACACACACACAGACTCAAAGAAACACAACATTTTTCTATTCCAGCTAATGTTTACCCTTACATTATGTTTGTGTTTGTCTTTATTTTTCCACCATGACAACCACAAGTATGTGTCTACGTATCTCGTTTCAGACTCTTACCACTATCTAGAAACATCAGAATTTGGTAATTTTATTATCAGTCAAGGATGCTGACTGTGCAGATGAGGGTAGCGGACCAAATAATAATTATTATTATTATTATTATTATTATTTATACACATGTTTCTTTTTCTGTTATTTCGAAAAACACTAACACTTGACTCTAAACCAACACAAATAGTCCAAACCAATAGTTGGTTTCAAAACAAAAGAAAGTCACAGTTCAAATCTAACCTCAGCATACAGCGGATTCTCTGTGATAAGTGGTGTTAAAATGTGTCCTTTACCAGAATAAACTGTTACTCTAAGACTTCAATTCCTTCTTCCATCTGGATAAAGATTCAAGATTCAAGATTCCTTTATTGTCATTCCAACACACATTAAGACATGAGGTGGGAACGAAATTCCAGTCTCTCCAGAACCCGGTCAGCCCAAAACAATAAAAAAGAAAAAGAACCAACAGTTTAAACTTAAAAACATAAAATTGAAATTTAAAACCTCTGGAGGTAAGGTGCTGTGTGATTATAAACAGTTAGAATAAGAATAATAAAATTTTAATTTAAATAACTGTACTGAGGTTGTGTATAAATAAAATACAATTTGTGCAAACAGTCAACAGTAAAAGCTTCTTTTTTTTAATGTTTTTATCGAAAATTTTTGTTTCTTATGCTGCTTTTTGCTGTGCTTTGACCTTGCTGGTGAGGTCAGTGTGTACTGATATTCTTGGGATAAATACAGTTTTCTGAGACAAAAAAATAGGACTCTTCTCAAAGATAGTTTTCTACTACACAGGTATCTACTTAAAATCCACGCATGTTCATGTTTTTGTCTCTATTTTGGTATTTTGGTCTCGGGAGGGCGTGGGCGGCCACATAGTGTCTCATGTGGTTCACAGTTGCCTCGTTTTACCCACGGAGACAGAGTGCTCAGTGGGCAAGCGTAATGCATGCAGAGCTGAGGGTATCCCTCCCAATGTCCCACAGATGACTCACTCAACCTTTTTTCCACTCTGGTCATATGACGCATGGATAGACAGAAATAAACCAAGATAAAATACATGTTATGCTCCATGTGGATGGCTCACATACACAGTAGTCAGTGATGAGTCACTGTTACCACTGTTTATTTCAGTGGCAACAAACCATCGTAACCAGTGACCCAGTCACGGTGTGGTCCAAAAATGTACACACTGCATTGCAACACAATTTCCTCCTTTGACAATAACATATGGATGATTTCAGTTGGTGACATGTAAACAAACTAGATGTCAAAAACACAATTTATTTGTGGATAATTTCATATAACTTGCTAACTTGAGTTAAGTTTGTTCATCTTTTTTCAGTGTACATGATCATATGTTTTTATCATGTGTTGGGCTGCAGTTATCGATTAATCTCGATTAAGCATTTAGTTGTTTGGTCGACAAAATGATTCACTCAATGACTCAGAAAACATTCACATTTAAGGATCTGAAAAATCAGAAAGAACTGGTTTTTGCTATTAGAAAACACTCAAACCAGTTAATCAATTAACAAAATAGTTTGCGATTAATTTAGTAATTGATTAATCAATCAATTGAATGATCAGTTGCTGCAGCCCTAGCCATGTGTGACTCTTCAGAAAATGTATGCATCAAACAGTTATGGAACAAAAGCCAGATAAAGTGAATGAAAGCCTAGATTATCGTGATCAACACCCACTCAGAGTGGGAGTTTTTCCTCTTCTTATCCAGTTTTACAACTCTAAAGATCTCCAATTCAATCATTTTTAATATAAACAGCGTAAATAACTGTGCCAGCAACTGTCTGTCCGTTTAACGTCCCTCATACCACACAGTTAAAGGGACACACATCCACATAGGAGAAGGAGAACTCTGAAGTGCACACAATAGAGCGCTTGTTCTTTCTTGCAGTGTGATTAGGAAGAGCGCTATGTGAGGACGGAGAGAAGGAAAGAAACAGAACACCTGTCGATACTGATATACCAACCCATTCTGTGTTGAGGCAACTTTTGTTGAAAACCGCGGCGTAAAAGAATACTGTGTGCTGATCAAATACTCACTTTTTGTTTTTCACCTTTTCCGTTTCACTTTCATCATCATGCTCCTCTCATCTCTGTTCATAACCACTGAGTTTCAATCCACGGAACATGAACAGTGACGCCATTGTCACGCTGAGTGAATGTTTGCTGGGGAATTCTGAGGAGAGGATGTTAAGCGAGGACAGGTATGGAGGGGGAGGAGGAGCAAACAGGGGAGCAGAGGCAGTGAAAGATGGGTGGAGAGGGAGGGAAAGAAATGTGGAGAGTTTGTTGAAAAATTCCAGTCAAAGGAGAGTAAGAGTTGGCCAGTGAAATATGATGGTGTTGAGGGAGTAGATAGCAGATGTGAGGAGCTAGTAGACCAGGAGGAGGAGGAGGTCAGCTGTCACAATTCTTGAATAGGGACGGGACAATGACACTTTTTTGTGTCTGATACCAATATCACAAACTTGAGTATCTACCGATACCAATATTAGTCTGATACAGTCATTTGAGCATTTATGAACTTTGAAGCTGTTTATGACACATTTGTGTCATGTGACATATATACTATTTTTGTCCATTATCTGATTCAGTCATTATGACCAGTACCAGACTGATACCGATTCCCATCGCTATTCTTGATAACACCATAGAAATTCGGTGACTGTGAGACCTGGCATTGTCAATCACATATGCTTGAGTGTCTGCAGAAGTAACAGATTTTGACTCAGTCCTTGTGCAGACTGGTTCTTGTTCTACACTAAGTATCATATTTTATGGATTAAAAACATTCCCCACCAATGAAGTTTTTCTTTTTGCTTACTTTTCTTGTTTTCCATTTTGACCCATAAAATCTCAAAGCAGGAATTTGTTGTGTGCGTTTGTTGATATTGTGGCAGCCATGTTTCTGTAGTAGGTTTTGCCAGGTAGATTTTTGCAGCACTATTATGGTGGGCTTAACCTTTGGACTAGTACAGACAGTAAGTCACATAAATGTCAGCACGACTCCACCTGAGCAGAGGTCAAATTGTGTGCCGTGCCACAATCATTTGCTTTAGGATTTAGTGTTAAATGTTTGGGGTTTCTTAGCACATAAATAACTGTAAGGTTGTCGTCTCCCATTAAAGCAGTAGTTGACATCCTGTAACATTTTGTGTGTCAAAATGTACAGCTTTATGAACACATGTCAATGTCAACTTTATTTAGACAGGTAAAAACAAATCAAAAAGCAAGCTAAAAAATAAATAAATATAGAGATACTGTATATACAATATAATGAATTAAGAATGAGGCAGTGCAATATAATAGGCAACTTGTCTAGCTCATCCTGACTTGAATGCCAAGGAGAAGAGCTGTGTTTTGATAATTATACACTGGCCTGATACTCTTGCCTTTTCTCCACATGTCGTTTAAGTCACAGATGGACATGTAAATGAGACAGAAGAATGAAACATCCGTGGAAACAATAGGAGCGGGTGGACCTATATGAATAATGGCTTTGTGTTATACCAGGACTTGTTTTTTTGATTCCATACTTCCAAATCTGTAATGCAACTTGTGAATTTACTCTGTGGCTGACGCTGACAGACAGTAAATAAAAAGAAAGAAACACACTGTGAACAACACATCCTGCTTGTGCACACAGACAGTGCAGACATGGCATGATAGTTTGTTCTCACTTTGTGGAGAAATGCTAGACTTTAGACTATTGATCTAATCCGTGTCATTTGTACTCTTCAGTCTGTTCCAGATCTGTGTCTGCTCTGTGTGTCCCTGTGAGTTAATATACTGAGCTAAAAACTGATAATCTTGCTGATGGTTGTTTTATGCTGGTGGAGTCCAGAAAAAGAACCCCCAATCACACTAGATAGCATGTTGATAGATAGATCATAAAATAAGGAATGAAATATTAATATGCAACATAAAATATTCCAATAATACTGTGTGTCTGTTTTTAGGGAGCAAGGGCATCTCTCTGACCTGTGTGTTGACCCCCTGCCGGGTGATGGGCATGTGTCTGATACTGATGATCTTGGGAGCTGTTGGAGCAGCCGTTTGGGCCGTAGGTTAGACCACATGCTCATTCACATACTGTAGACACACGTGTCTCTGGAACATGTGACAACCATAGCCTGTTGTTTGTTTTTATTTTAATTTAAGCCGTACACATTATAGTTAGTCATGCATCGCTCTAACTTGCTGTGTATTTTACTCTTTTGTAGTTACGTTTTGTACAATGGAGGAAGATACAGGATTATATGACAGTGAGTATGAGTAATACACAGTTATGCCACATTTTTGATGTTTCATCAAATATCACAGGGACCTTAGGGCAAACATGCAACTCTCTTTCCTCTGCAAGACTATAAATGAGTCCTGGAACTCAAGCTCGAGTAAGAGTTAAAAACATACCATAGCAAAAGCATTCCTGCCTCTCCCTGCACCTGCCTGGAATCTGGTGCTCACTAGACTGTGAGTCTACCACAGTAATGTCTTTGCATGTTAATAGTCAGATTATAGCGTCACCCTCAAGTATTGATTATGGCCTTACTGATTAAGGGAATAGGTCGGTAACACTATTTGGGCCAAATATAGGCTTTTACTGTAACATTTACACTGAAAGACACATTTAACACTATTCCAATGTTAATTTGTACTTAATGTCGTGACTGTATTGTAATGTAAAGTGTTTGCACTGAAGACACCGTTCAAAGAGTCTGTGTCTCAGATGCCTTTATCGACAGTTATTCACCTTAAGATATATCTTGAGACATATTTCAATTAAAAAATATTAAGCTTTATGCATAGTATCCAGTATTTTTAAGGAGGGCACTGTTTTAGTCTTGGTTGTAAAGAATAGGCTATGAGCTGAAACATTATTGAGGTCTAGATAACCATCATCTTTTATTGTAACATGTGTCTGACTGCTGAAAAACACAGTTCTACAGTAGCTGAAAATGAAATAGTTGCACTACCAGTAAGAACAGGCTGACATCTGACAAGCTAGAAACAGTAATTATCTGTGGCCTGATTAAACTTCAGGTGAACTCATCCTCTCATCCCCCGCAGTTCAGGTAAATTCTGCTGACCAGCGTCTCAGAGTCTTTGACTCCACCCAGAAGAAGTGGCGTCAGGTGTGTTCCTCCTCAGCCAACGAACAGCTTGCGAGCATCAGCTGTGAAGAAGTGGGCTTTGTCAGGTGAAATTTGAATCCAATGATCTCTCAGTATGACTCAAAGGAGGTTGTAAAGTAATCCCTTACTGAGATCAAAGTGTCTGAGATCCTGGTTAAGAAAGAATTCGTTTTTGGTAAATATTAGAGGATGGCTTAACACAATGTGTGTGTGTTTGTGTGTCTCTGTTGGTCTTCAGTGTGGTGAATTACTCGGTCACATCAGTGCCAGAGGCCAGTGGAGATGGCGGAGAGTTCTTTTGTGTGAGACAGGAGGAGCTCAGCTACGGCAAGAAGATTAAGGACTCATTGTTTCCATGGTAACAAACACCTGTCTGTTTGATCCCCAGTCTAATCTTGCCCTACACTGTCATCTCTGTTGATCCTCCTGCCATTTAGTTGAGTTGTCTGTACAATTAACAAAAAAAAAGGAAACAAGTTCTCTTTTCTCTGTTGTAACTCTGAATGTCTTTGTTTCAGTGACTGTGACAGCAGGGAGGTTCTCACACTTTTGTGCCAAGGTAAGACGACAGCTCAGATGTGTGACACACACTCATGACACCTTACATCTCGTGTTTTCCACATGCTTTGGCGCTTCTGTCTGTTGCGTTTAAGCTTTTCACAACCTGCAGGTTTCTTGCAGAGTAAAGTTTTTCTGCTTCATTGTTCTCAATCTTTGCTCTTGGCACTTTTTAAATATGTGGACGACATAGCCCTGGTTGCACACATGACTTGGCACAGATGCTCTTTGCTAACTAGCAGCAGGCAGTCAGTGATCTGGTCCAAACATTCGTTGAGCTCAACATCCCCAAGACTAAGGAGCTGTGCTGTGGGGAGAGAGATAAAACAGCATCACTTCTGTTTCAGCCACTCAGTAGCTAGGGTCAGCTGGTGGAACAGGTTTCAGACTTTTAAACACCTGGGAACAGAAATAGACACCTGCTTGTTTTTCTCACAGCACACTGAATCAATTTACATAAAAAACGAGCCTTATTCGGAGAACAATCTCTGTCACCTTTGGGAACAGGCAATAAAGTATATCTTATCTTATCCATTCTGTCCACTCTTTGTCGGCAGACTGTGGCAGACGCAGTTTTGCAGCAGACCGTATAGTTGGTGGTGTGGATGCGCGGCAGGGCAGCTGGCCGTGGCAGGTCAGCTTACAGTACGATGGAGTTCATCAGTGTGGAGGATCCATCATCTCAGACCGCTGGATTGTCTCTGCAGCTCACTGTTTCCGCGAGTAAGTGATGGGTTTCTATTATCAGAAGAACATCTGGGACAAAATTCTACCAAAATGCATGCTTTAAAATGAATTTTGAATGAAGCTGATTGCTTTGCTGGAACCATATTTTGCCCATCTGTTTTCGAGGTGGAGTAAGTTTTGAATTTGTGCGTGTGTGTTTAGACAGCTGACAAAGTTTCCTGTGCCGCTCCCTCTCTCTGTTAGACGGATCCGCTTTGTGAATCGCTGGCGCGTGCTGCTGGGCTCAATATACAATAAACCAGTCAATGCCAACGTGGCGGAGGTGAAGACCATCGTTTATCACAGCAGCTACCTGCCCTTCGTAGACACCAACATCGACGACAACAGCAGGGACATCGCTGTTTTGGCCCTCACACAACCACTCACTTTCAATGGTAGGACACGTGAAAGGTGTACACCCATTCTATATCCATCAGATCTACACACACCTGAGCGTTTGATTGCATCCTGACTATTATTAGACATAAGGAATCTTGGCAGCGTCATTACTGTAATTGGCCTGTTTGAGGTTTCCTGTGTTTTCTTCCTGCTGACGGGACATTTTTTTTTGTTTTATCCAACACAATTTTGTCATCACTAAACCGGATGTGTCCACAAGAGTCAGTTATTTGTCACATGATGTACAGTAAAAACACAGCGGTTCTAATTCTTACTTTGACCGTCTCCCTTTACACAGCAAAATAATAATTAGTCTGGAATGCTGAGTCATCATTTCCTCCTAGATTTTTTTATTTTTTTTGGAAAAGTTAAAAGTGCATGATTTGATTGATATTTCTGTCTGCCCTAGAATCCTTACACTTCTTCAATAAAAGGTCAATTATATAACAAAAAAATAGGAATAAATGACTGTATTACTTACTGTAATCTGTGAGAGTTTATCTCATCATGTTAGGGCTGTGTCCTTAAATGCCATAGCAGTAACTGATAATGGAAACTGCTGTGTGCTGTGAAGACAACGTTTAAGTGAGGACGACATCTAGTGTTTGGCATTCATAATTACAACCAATTACAGTAAGATCCCCCACACTGTTTCTCATCACTGGAGGCCTCACAATAGCTTCCCTGGTGTTTATCATACTTAGAGTAAATTCAACAGTTTCATTGATCATGTTTATTTCACCACCTTTAACCTCCCTGTCCTGACACATGTTGAAATGATGAGTTTAAGTGATGTTTGTGAGTGTGTTAGTGATGATGCATTTCTTCCTCTTTGTGTACATAGAATACATCCAGCCTATTTGTCTGCCAGCGTATGGTCAAAGGCTGATAGATGGACAGATGGGGACAGTAACAGGCTGGGGAAACGTTGGCTACTATGGTGAGTTTGTTTTAATAAACTTCAAAAAAAAACATTATTTGTATTCTTTGATTTCCTTTCCCTTGGTTGAAAATTGCAGTTTGCGTCTATCTGTTTTGGACATTTCAGTGTACATAGTGTTTTTTAGTCCTCACTCCTTGCAACTCGGTCAAGTGAATGAGGGGGCTTTTACAAAACATGCAGGGGTCAATCTTTTTCATAAATTTCAAAATATGAAGTTGATTAACCACAGAAAAGCTTCAAAAGGCTAAATGAACAACATTAGACTACAGTTTCAAAGTTGAACCTTTATATGACTGAGGTCTTGGACTGTCAGCCAAACATTCCCTATCAACTAACCTCAGCATCAAAATTGCCTCTTCTTCCCTCCCCGGTTGCAGGAAACCTGGGTTTCATGCTTGATGACCAGCTATCTTTCTGGTGCATCTGTTCACTTCACACTTTTATTTATTATTATGTACAGCACTTTGGTCCACTGTGGTTCTTTTAAAGTGCTTTACAAATAAAGTTAGATTGAAATCAGTACGGCATCCCAACTCTTGGTCCAGGCCATGTTTATCTTCTGCCTGGCCTCCCTTCATGTGTAACTGCTGCGAATGATCCAGAACACAGCTGCCCACTGGTCTTTAACTTGCCTGATAGGGCACATGCCTCTCTCTCTCTCGCTCACCTTTGCCCACAGAGTGACTTCTGGGTCTTGCACACAAGGCAGTCTCAGTCAGACTGTTTTTCCAATGGTAGAACACGCTTCCTAATGCTATCAGAGCAGCAGAGTTTCTCTCCACCTACAAGAAACTCTTAGACTGAAGGGCTGCTGGAGGTGGTGTGTGCTGGCAAGGCTGGAGAAGCTATTGAAATGGAAATAATGGCAATAGAAGTTATGAACACAAGGAGAACAACATCTTCATCTTTTGCCTCCGTCTTGTCCTATCCCTTGTGTCCTCTTCTTTTACACCAACTGTCCTCATGTCCTCATTTACAACATCCATGAACCTTCTCTGTGGTCTTCCTCTTTTCCTCCATGTTTGCGCAGCATTCAAAGAGACTTAGACATAATGTATTTCCTCCGTATTGTATTTACACTGTTTTTTTTTTTTTTTACCTGCAGGTCATCTGGCAGATGTTCTCCAGGAAGCACATGTCCCCATCATCAGTGACGCTGTCTGTAACGCTGCCGATTACTATGACAATCAGATCACCACCAGCATGTTCTGTGCTGGTTATGAGAAAGGAGGCACTGATGCCTGTCAGGTGAGTCTACCTGAGTTCATTATTAATATATGCTTACATTTTCTTAATTTTTTGTTTGCTATTCGGGGGGAAAGGGGAAATAGCCCTGCAAGTAGTTCACACATACATAAGTGCATGTGTGAACTACTTCTACCATGTGTGGTTTTAGGGAGACAGCGGTGGTCCTTTTGTGGCGGAGGACAGTCAGTCTAAGGCCATTCGATATCGTCTGCTGGGGGTGGTGAGCTGGGGAACAGGTTGTGCCATGGCAAAGAAACCTGGCGTCTACACCAGAGTGTCACGGTTTCTTCCCTGGATATCCACTGCCATGAGGGTGAGAAACTGGATGCAACGCAGCTTATTGTGTTGTCTTTGTATCAATTTAAGCAAACAGATCGTATTATCTTATTCAGATTCAAGTAATGAGAATTTGAAGGAAAAGTACAGCAAACTTTTAAAGTGAAGTTCACAAGTCAATATGCACTGACACCTAAACACATTAAGTTAAAAGTATTAGGAGGTGTTTTTGTTCTTTTTGACCATTTCTGTTCTCATCTTTCTTTTCTAGAACTATCACAATTCACCAGGGGTTCACAAAATGGCCCGGATATGAGATTACTGCACCACTTTTTCTAGATAAAAATATGGACAAATCCTGTTTATGTCAATAGGGAGTGTTATGATGGGGGGGTGGAGAGTTTAGACCCCCCCTTTCTCCTAATACTGAGGATCTTACCACTTCTTTTCCCTGTAGTAAAAAATGTAAACTAGTGTCATCCTTCATAATGATCATAATGGTCATTTCCCTTTTTTTGTTGTGAGTTCATGCACTAAAGAGATCACGTGGCTCAGATTGAGGTGCACTTATTCAAGTGTTAATGAAACCTCCACAAAAAAACAAAAACATATCTAAATGATAACAAAGGTGGATGTTTTTTCCCTATCATCAAGGTACAAGTGAGTATTACCACACACTATGGTTCTTTTTGACTTCATGTGTCCAATTACTTTCAAACCTTTATGTGTTTTTGTACATTTAAGCAAATACTTAGCACCTTAATTTTTTTTTTTATTTCAGAATAAATGTTCTGAGCCTAAAGAACAAAAACATGTACCTGTCCAAACTCTTGAAGGCCAAAAGTGAAAAAGTTTGCATTGTTTTTGCATTTTTGCATTTGTTTGCATTGTAAAAAGCAACAGAAGTAAATTGAAATAAGCCGTCTATAATCTATAGCAAAGACAATAGATTACAATAAGACACTAAAAGACTTGTCACAGTTAATATTTTCTTGTTCTAAGTGAGTCCGTTTTTAGATCTTCCTGCCGCTACTGTGCACAGCAAGCCACAATGAGTGCACTGACGATTTTTAACAAAGATCAGAAAAGCTACACTGTGCAACACTCTACACTCTACAGTGTAGAGACGTGTAGGCTTTTCGAGCTCTTGTGTGAATATAATGTGGTTTTAAAATCATGAATAATCATTCACACACGCTTTTATCTTCACCAAATCTCCGTGTTTAAGATATACTGAGAAAGATAATGCCCACATTCAAATCAATATTTTGCCTTGTTTTGTAAATATTGGTCAGTGTGTTTTTTTTCTTCTTTCTTATGTAGATGTTTATGTCAGACCCAGATCTTAAAGCCAGGAGTGCAATAACAATATAATTCATGTCCTTATATGATAAAATAACCCTTTTCCTGCATATTTTAGAAAACTCTTTTACTGTAGCTGTGTGAGTACCTGTAGCAAACACTGAATCTTTGCCCTGCACCTGGCCCAAATAAACAATGAAATGTGACTGTCTTCAAAATAAATTTGAATATTTTTTAAAATTTCTAAACCTTGACTCAACAGAATGAATGTGCTATCATTTACAATTTGTAGCATTTCCTCACCTTGTTTCTCAAATCTCTCAAGTTTGTTCCTGTCTGTGTATGTGTGATTTTATTACTACTACCTTAATGTAACCAAGAAAGGCTGATGGAAAAAATAGGTCAGGACAGGCATTTAGCAGCACTACAGACTGTCAAAATAATCATAACAATTACTGTAAAATGAGTCAAAAATATAACAGTATTGATACTATACCAATCTAAAAGAAGAATAAAACACAAAAAGATAAAATATCAAAATACAGCTTTCAGTGATCGTAGGGAGACCAGCTCGTTGTTTATGTCCTGGATTCCATGCAGGAGTGCAGACACCAAAGTGGAATTTCCCTCCCAATTCTGGACTTTTGGAACATTTAATTGAAATATCTGAATAAATCCTGGCCGCAAAGACCAGAATTCCCACATTTTCCAATGAAGAATGCAGATCCCTAACAGGTAACCCAACTAACAATTCTGGAAACGTTACCTTTTGGTTGTGGGAATGTTCCCCAAAGGTTCTCCCCGAGGTTGTCCTGTCGTTAATATGGAAAGTTTTCTTAACGTTCCCCTAATGTTAGTTTTTAGTTCCACATTCTGTTCCCACAACGTTACTTTGTCACAACCTTTAGAGAACGTTCTCTTTTGGTTTCCTCAACACTTAGGGAACATTAGGCTCCTCCCAAACCCTGAGGGAACGTTCTCTGAACATTAGTTTTTGGTTTGTTGTAACTAACCTTAGGAGAACAATGGGCTAACATTATGAAAAAGTCGTCTGTTAGTAGGGAATGAACCCAGCTTTGTAGATTACATCATCTTCACAACCTTGTAGGACAGCTTGTGCAAAGGTGAACCCCAAGGACAGGCCATATAACGTTAAATAACATTACATAATAATACTATATTATATTAGAGTCATTTGTGCAATGAACCTGTAGATGGCAGCAGCACACCACCGCAGGTTCACGTGACTGAGCTGCAGCTGTTCGGACAGAACTGGGTTAGATTTGTGGGGCAAATGACCTCATAGTGAAGCATCAATATGAGATGAAGAAATTCTCCATGTTATCCACCAGATATTTTGTGCATTTTTTTTTACTGGTAACAGAAAGATTAAACGACATGCATGTGCTTTTATAACAACTTACAGTTTGTAAATAATTCAATAACGCAATATTCATTCCAAACATCCACGTTTGAAGGGATTTAGCTTCAACTCTGGTTCAGTCAGAGTAGAGAGGAGGAGATGATGATGTGTGTGTCCCGTAACATCTCGAGCTATGAAGTCATACAGTCCCTCGAGAGTGACTCCCACGCAGCCCGCATCAGCACCGCAGTGAGTGACGCTGTGGATGTGTGGGGGGTGGAGGTGTTACTGGTACGCTGTGGCGCACACGAAAATTAATTGGGTGGCGCACAATGCACCAAAAAAAAAAAACACTCCGAAACGGAATCCCAGGATATCCCACCCCCATCCGCCCCTCGAAACCCCCTCCTCCTTTACCTCCGCCTCCTCTCGCTCCATCCCCTTCTATCTCCTCCTCCTCCGCTCCCTCAAGTCCCAACTCTGGAGCGCCGCCGATCGGTCGCTTGGATTTTCCCCTCTCGGCCAAAATGGAGGAGGAGGTCTCTCGCTTAATGAAGGGAGCCCAGATTGCATGACCGGATCTGCTTCAATGAAAAGGCGTCCGGATCCGCTTTTTGCCGACATATAATTGTTGTAACTACAAAAAAACCTAGTGAGGATAACGCACACGCGAGCGGAGCCATGAGCGCAGGAGAGGGACTGGATGAGGCTGCGAAGGACGCGGCAGACATAGCGGCGTTTTTCAAATCCGGTAAGTCGGGGAAGGGGAGAGTCTGTGTGAGGGAGAGCTCCAGTGGAGCTGTCGCAGCCGTGGATCAAGGCTTATCTGACACATTGTTGACATAAATGTCATAAAAGCACGGACACGCTCCGTGGGTGAGGTGTGTGCACTACACTGCGCGTGTGACGTGTTGGAGAAACGCACATTTTAAGTCCACTGCACTGTCCATTTTTAAATGTCGCAGCCTTTGATGACAGCAACACCTCCTCACATAGATGTGAGCTTTTTAATGATTAAGCAATGACCCCATTTTGGGTTGGACCAAATATTAGGCGTCAAGATGTGGATGGTTTCATCTCGACGCTACAGTCTTGTCTCCATCACGAACCTCGTGGACGTGGGTCGAACCATGTTTTTTTTTTTTTTGCCCTCTTTAAATTTCCATCTACAAAGCGTTTGATCGAACACGAGTGTGGGGATCACGCCTCAGTCTAAAAACAGAGCTCACACTGATCCCACAGGCCGTGGATGCACACACAGTGTGGACAAAATAGGGCCTGTCTAATATGATGGCATCATCATAACAAACAAGGGATAGGCCTGCCTACAGGGCTACTCTGCATCCAAAAACATAAACACATTGTACACCGTATAGCTCAAAGAGACATACATAAAGCCTGACAGAGCTTGAAACACTATTATTTGATCCAAAGTTATTGCTTAAAGTAAGAAATACTTTAAAATGACATAAACATGTCCTCATGGTAATGTGATATGTACATGTTTTCTGATTTGACTTATAAATGACCAACACATTGTGTCTGCAATGTTACACTTCTAACTAGGGCATGGGCATAATATAATATAATACAATCACAATATCATTTTCTTGAATATCAATATTACCAAGGTTCAGTAATGTACATTGATACAGTGATTATGGATTGTGCAAACACACTTTGAGATCTGACACATATTTGCCTCAGATTTGTGAAATGTGTTTGTGTTTTTTAAGCAACAATAACCTGGTTTTTCCTCATAGAAGTAAATCGATATTGACGTGGTTTGAACTTTTTTTGTCGCGATAATGAAGCCGTAGCACTCAGCCTACTTACTACGAAGATATGATCCTTTTATCCATCTGCTACCGCTTTATCCTCCACATGAGGGTCAATCTCAGCTGACATATAGGGCGAAAGGCGGGGTACACCCTGGACAGGTCACGAGTCCATCACAGGGACACATGGAGACAGACAACCATCCACTCTCACACTCACACCTACAGTCAATTCAGAGTGTCCAATTTCTAAGATATGATTAGATGTTTAAAGATGTCGATTATTTTTTGCTTTGTAACTTTTTAACTGAGTGAAGATTCTCCAAGGCACATTTTGGAGCTGAAGCTTTACAGCGTTACAGCTGTTATAAATGAGATCTTCTAAGTAAAAACCCTCAAGAGGAGTTGTGATATTAACACATCCCTCGCTCTTTTGAAAAGGACATCTTTTAACCTAGTATGACTCCAGGCATCAAGAGGACAGACAGTGTATTTACAGTTTTTGAGAGCCACATTTTAACACGGAGGTTGAGTGTTAGGAAGGATGTCACCACCATCAAAACTGGACCACCTATGACACACACACACACACACACACACCAAGAGAAGCAGCTGTCTTCCTCTCTCTCACTCAGCTGTTTCTCACTGTGACACCTGGTGCCTCTGGGTCTACTGGCTGCCACCTCCACTCACTGGACACAAGCAGGAACACACCCACTTAGACACTTACACACACACAGCTATTTCTCTCAGTGTACTGCATTGCTTTACACTCACTTGGACAACCTAAACAAAGATTTATCACTAACCTTAAACATAGCTAGTTAATAGCTAAACTTAACCTATTTAACAACAGTTCACATCCTAGGCCTAAACCTTAACCAGTTCCTCATAAATTAGGTTCTGCCTCATGAGGACCAGGTTGTGGTCTTCATGAGGACTACTGGTCCTGATAAGGTCAGTGTTTATGCCAGAAAAGGTCATACACACACACACAGCCTGTGCACAAATCCACTTACTAGTGCATAGACCAATCAATAAATGCAGCAGACATTAGTTAACATGATGCTCTCTCTCTCCCTCTCTCTCACTCTCTCTCTCTCTCTCTCTCTCTCTCTCTCTCTCTCTCTCTCTCTCTCACACACACACACACACGTCATACGTTTTAAACAGTCCATAAACCATATTGTTTCTTCTAGAAATTGTCTCTGTCAGTCAGACGTTGAGGAATGTATTGAAATGCTTTAGTCGCTCTTATGGTTGGTTGGGGGCCTGCCAATGTATTTTCCTATAGCCTTGTTGTATCAGCCTGGAAAGTTGGCTCACAGTGAAGTTGGACTGTTCGGATGTTTATGGAACAGCAAAAAAGAGTTCACGCGGTATTCGCGATGGAGACAGAAGCAGGTTACGGTCTCAGGAAACTTTTATAGTCGACTATTATGACGAACAAAATATGGGGGAAAAAGCACTAAAATCCTGAGTGAATAATGATGAGTAGTTGCATGTGTTCAGCCGACATTACAGCTCGTATGTTCTCAGTCATTTTGTTTAATTATTGTGTTGTGGTAATGCAACTGTAGTGGCTTACAGAAATGGACATAATGGAATACTGAGCAAAATAAAAGGTACTGTATGAAATTCTGAATTCTTTGCACTTGCTGTGCTTGAAATTGGATTTCATTCAGCACATTTGAATAATAATAATATCATTTTCTGTTATTCATCCAGTGCTTTAGACATTACTGATCTCATTCCAACGATGGAAACATTTCATACTCCTCACTAATGCATTTGCCTTATTTCTTTTCTCCTCTCCATTATGCACAGTTCATTCAATTCATTGACCTTTGTGCTAATCAGCTCTACTCCTTTGTTGATATAAGTCAGTAAGAAGAACCCAAAAAACACAACACAACAACCAGGATTCAGTTAAGGAATATTCACTTTACTTGGTCAGAGTTCATAGCAGAGTTAAAACCAGGATAACAGTATCAATACACACAAATCCAAAAAGTGACAGGCAATAATCCGGGGTTAAAAACAGAATAACAGGTCAGATCAGATGTGCTACACAGAACTTAAACTGCTGCTTATCGTGACTGAATGATTTAATTGTGATATTTCTGACAGCTATTGTGATTTGATTTGGGATTTTGGGAAAGCAAAGTTTCAGTTCAACATTGTTATGACTGTTGGACTTAAAACATGATTTCACATGAGATGCATTCCAAACACCTTAAAGATATAAACTCTTTCCAACATGCATGTATTTTAAATTGGCATATGCACTGTAGAACATAGAACAATTGTGACAAAGTGTGAATTTGATTTAAAAAAATAGTGAACCATTCAGCCCTTAAACTACATCCTGGGGAACTAATGAGTAGACGAGCTGCAGGTGAGAGGCAGAGCAGCGAAACAGTAGGTGAGGAGAATGACTAATTTGCACGGAGGGCCGGATCTAAAGCTGGAAACACACTACACAACTTTCTCAGTGGTTACAGATTTTGACTTGGAGTTCACACTAACAACAAAAATGATTTGTGATGATGATTCTTGCTACTTCCTGTCGTCTCGTCTCCTGACGCTATGTCCTGTGTCCCACCTACTCTTATTCACTGGCTGTTGGCAGCATGTGTATGCACGCTCAGTAATCAGTACACACGTCCTGATTGTGTCCAGAGTCGGCTCAAAAAAATCAAACATGTTTGGTTGACTGTGACTGAGGTCGGGTCAGGCCTGTTACCCTCACACATTAACAGATTTCTGTGCCAACTCATCGGACCGACTGTCCTCAACTTTTGCTGACTGGTTGCAGACTCTGTAAATCGTGGGTAAAATTGCCGGAAAACAAACAAATATTCAGTGTGAACCTTTACATACACTGTACATCCTTGTGTGTGTTGTGTTTACTGTGCTGCAGCAGTAGTGATGGTCATCCTGCTCCCTGTAGCCTCTCCAGCAGGTTGGTCCTCTAATTGCTGCCAGCTTGTTGCATGTTGAAATCTTGACACACAGCTGCTCATCCTAGTTGATCCCAAGCACTTTATTTCTGGAGCTCTGTGTGTGTGTGTGTGTGTGTGTGTGTGTGTGTGTGTGTGTGTGTGTGTCTGTCTTCTCTCCTCTCCTCTCCTCTCCTGGACTCTGTATGCACTTGTGTCTTAGTTATCCAGTGACGCCTTGAATGTGGCAGCAACCAAACAGCTCCTGGATTGACTTCTTGGCTTGATGACAGTAGACTGTCGTTTGCTGACTGTTTGCGTAACAAAGCGTGGGTTTGAGGCTATAAAGGTTGCTAACTGTTTTTTTAAAATAACAATACATTAAAATCACAAACTTTAAGTCCCCTTGAAAATGCAATAGTTTTAATTCCGGCACTTGAATAGATGGCATTCTTGTCGTCGGCCCTCGGAAACACTTGATGTTGCTCTTGCCTTAATTCTTTTCAGTGAGCAGATGGAGCTCCATCTCTTAGTCCCACACTGTTGCTGTGGATCGCAGCTCGGCTGCTGAGTCACTCTCTCTCAGGTTGCTCATGCCTTGATTTAAAATTCATTGCAACTGGTCAAAGGGGAGGAATATTCAGCTGCTTTTTTTGTTTTTGTTAAACTTGTTTCATCCCCATGCTCTGCTATTCAGGCGTTTATCACCAAGTATTTAGACATATGTGCTATAGGAATACAATAGCCTTCTTCATAATTATATTTAGTTGTTTACTACATATCATCAGTTAATTCTTAGACTAAAAGTGTCTCCAGTTGTGGTTTGAACAGAGCTGATGAGAGTACTCCCTTGGTTTCTATTTAGATTGCATATTTGGACTTTAATTAAGCATTCTTCAGAGTGACGCATCACATCCCAGTAGCGTGTTGCTGATTGCCCAGAGCCCAAGCAGTTTATAATCAAAGGAAGCTGCTCATCATGAGAGGTTTGCCTAGTTGTGGAAGAGTCAGAAGTTGCATTAGGAAGGTGTATTGTTGTCAAATGTCTAGTAATATAGATTATTTGGTTTTATATCAAATCAAAACAGCTTTATGAAGACGTTTGGGCTGAACAAAGTATAAATAATTAGTCTTTTATTTTCTGGAAATAAAAATAAACGCACTCATTAGGACACATAGAGTATGTCAGGAATCATCAGTAAGAACTGTCAGCTGATGCTGTCTAGAGGATTTCAAGAAACATAATAAACTAGCGAAAGCATCTTTCCTAACCGTGCAGCAAAAAGCACAACATCTTTGGAGGTAATAATGCAGCTCACTACAAACCTTAACCCAACAGAAACTACATGTTAGAGTAATCAGTAGTAAACATACGTTTGTGTAATGTAGGTATTGTGTATGCATTTCCCTTCAAATAGAGTTAAAAAATGTAAAGCAAGTATGTTCAAGAATGTGGTCGCAATCATTTGGAAGCTTGGCTTTATTTTATGCCAAACAAAAAGGCCCTGGTCAGTCAGCATGGTTCAAACCCAGGATAGTGGTCTGAACTCTGCCACATCAATGGGAAATCTAATGGGCCAAAACTTGATTGTGGTTTCAACCCTGATCAATTTGCGGGGCCACCAAAACCAGATCAAAGCATTCTGGCCTACAAATCACAAGTGTCAAACTACATTAGATGGTCTTTGTTACATTTTACAGAGGAAACGTTAATGTGCATTGAAGTTTGTTCTGAACAGAGCTACTGTCTGCATCTAATTATATCCTGATGCCAGAGCCCTAAGCTCTGCCTCAACTAAAATCACTTAAGTGATGCATTAAATCTTCAGCTTAACCACTGTAAGATACTCTATGTTGGAGTGCTATGGACAGAGCAATCTTCACAAAGCAAAAATAACATCATCTTAATGCTTTTATTTTTAATACAAGGTATTATATCTTAAGAAAACAGTCTTGATTGACATGTTGTGAGGTTACAGAGCTCGAGCCTCAGCATCATTGCATAGAGCTGCAGGCAAATATAATGTGAGGGTGAAGCAAATGAAATATCTCTGTTGAAAGTCGCACAAAAGCAGTAGCTCACTGGTCATTAGTCACTGGTCATCAGTTGTGATAGTCATAGACTGGTGAGGCTTAAGAATGGTCTCTTTTTCTCAGGCTTTGCTTTTTTGAATATGAAATTATGAACATGAATATCTCGTCTGCTATATGAAATAATAGATTTGTTTTGTATCAGAAGAATCATTAATAGGCAGCAACATACATAATTACTTCTACTTTATCTTTGTTTAAGTTTAACGAAAAAACATCACTAGTAATATTTGTTGTGATTCTTTATGGATGTATTTAATTGCCTGCATGTATTCATTGCCACTAATGGAACACCAGCAGTGCATCACCAATCACATTTTTAATTGTTTATCCTGCAAACTCTTGGTGTTCTTGGACAGTAGATCGTAACATTCTTTTGTCTCACCTTGGGTGAGGGCTCTATTATGGGTTCTATCCTTTTCTCACTGTACTTGCTTCCCTTGGGGTTTTTTTGCAGATTATTTACAGATGTATCCTCCCTTACTGTCAAACCTACTTGGCTTGCATTCAGTTTCTGCTGGACTTTCTCAGGGACGTACAGACATGGATGGGGTTAAACTTCCTAACCATAATAGCCTGGGACCTGCATATCTGACAAAGCTCTTGAAGCCGCACACTCAGGCAGAGCTCTGAGGTCAGCTGACCAGCTGCTCTTGCATGTGCCTAGATCATGACTGAAAAACAGAGGAGATAGAGCCTTCTCTCTGTAGCAGCTCCTGAACTGTGGAACTACCTTCCTTTACATGTGAGACCTGCCCAGACCCTCAAGCAATTTAATAAACTCTTTTTTTGTATCACTAGTTAGTGAAGACACCTTGGCATGATTGTGCAGTCATGGGCTATTCCAATTTACTTATTTAATCGTTCTATTGTTTCATCCTTTTTACTTTGCCATTCTATTTGTTGTCATGTACTGCCCTCAATTAGTTGCTCCTTGTCTCTACCCTTTGGCTCCTTCTCTCTTATTGTACCCCACTCCCCCTCTGTTCACTATTTTCCTTCACCCCAACCAGCCGAGGCGCATCCCTGAGTCTGGTTCTGCCAGATATTTCTTCTTGTTAAAAGGGAGTGTTTTCTTTCCACTCTTTTCTCTGCCTTACCAGGTAAAATACCTTGAAATATTTGATTTGACTGTTAAGCAAACACTTTTTGTTACAAGCAAGCACATTTATTAAGAAAATGCTATATAAATAAAGTATATTGTTATTATTATTATTATTATTATTATTATTGTTGTTAGTAATGATAACACAGTGAGCCATTTTCCTCTGTACCCAGAGTGAACTCGGTGGCCTGTGCCAGAGCAGGCTGTAATGTAAGCCAAGTCACTGAGCAGTGATTCCTTCATCACATTCTGTTAGCACAGTCAGAATCAGTGAGAGCGTAACGGCCTAACATTGTCTCGTGTCCTGCATATTCAAGCAAAAGCTTCATATAATCGTTCAGAGAACGAAGAGACTTCAGCGGGCCACACAGCGTGCATCGTGGAGCTCAGGAGATAAAGGTCAGGAATGTACTGAGAGGAGATGAGATGTAGAATCGGGTGAGCGAATGAATATACAGGAGAGCGGGAAGTGAGAGTTAGCTGCAGTGAAAAGAAGACATGACATACTTGGAGAGACAAACAAGAATCACTCATCAAATTATAGAGCTGAGGCTTGGGTGGAGCTCGCCCTGCTAAATGTAGGCTACTCTGCTTTCCATGAGGCTGAAACCTTATGGTTGCATCCAGGGGCAGCCTGAGCCTAATTGGCAGTTGGTCAGCATCAGAGACGGTAAGCTCAGATTGGCATTACCCGCGCTGCTAAATCGCCGGGCCCCTTTCATTTGACATATTCAGTTCAAAGAGGACAAGAGGACAAGTTTTGAAAGAAAGAGAAATAAGTAAGTATATGATAGATTCATCGGATTCAAGCGGAATATCTTTGGTTTGTTGACAAAACAAAACATCTAATACAATTTCCTGTGTTTTATAGACCAAACATCTATTTGACTTGTTACAGCATGTATGTTTAAGAATAAACTAGACTTTTTAGTATGTATATTTCATAGTATACCTACATAATTCCATAATGTTTTACTACTTTGTCAATCATGTTATTGTACTGTAAAGCTGAGGGGTTTGGGCTTGACTGCATTTCGATTTGTGTTATTTTCTTTTGTTATATAAGTAGATATTAATATACAAAGAATTTGCGTAAGATATTTATTATGTAAAATATTTATAACAAGATGGAGCATTACCACATTAGATACCATCACAATATGAACTACTGATGCCTAAATATAACTAACTAATATACTTTGTCAGAGTTTATCCAGATGTCACCCTGAAACTCAGTGGTCACAAATAAGAGGCAGGTTGTGGTTTGACTTCAAAATAAGAGCATGTCCATGCAAAAGACAGAGACCCAAAAGTAAGCAAAAAATACTGTAAAGCTTTGTAGCATTCATTCATTCATTCAGTCAGTCAGTCATTAACATTTGCTTGATCAATGTGTTGTGATTGAAAAATAAATGGTACTTTTTTCGAAAATTACCATCGAAAACAAAACTCAGTCAGAATACACAATGACATTAATTTTTTTCTAAATGTAATCATGGTAATAAATATTCTGATCACATCACAAGTAAGCAACAAGAAGCGTAAACAAAAAACAGAAACATTATTCCAGGTCATTTTACCAGATGTGCGCAAGGCAGTTTATATAAAAATCCTACTGTATGCTCCCAACAAGGACCAGATGTGGAGATTGTTGTTATGGGTTGTGCGTCTCTTTGTTTATTGGAGAGTTTTATGGAGAAGACAATCAAGAAGGTAGCACAGGAAGGCAATTACCTGTTTTATGGTCAGACCATGTTTATCGATCTAATCAGAGACTCTTGACCTTTTTGAGAGGGTTGTAATACACTTTATGGACGTGTAACCCCCCCCCTCCCCATCTCACCAAATTATTGATTTTTGTAAAATGTCATCAAGGTCACATTAAAGATACACCAACAAGGATCAGGAATTATTATATATTTGTTTAAAGCTGAGGCAAATGAGAATAACCCAGTCGGTTTGGAGTTGAACGAAGCTAGCTTGAAGACGTATAGTTCTTGAGATCCTTCTTGTACAATAATGTAAAGTGATAAATATGACACCGCAGCTCTCGTCACTTGGTTAAATGTAGACATATGGAGATTTCTTTTTCTGTCATCAGGACGTTAGCAGTCGAATATACATGTAAGATATTGCCTGGTAGATTATCAGAGCTTCCAGTACTTTAGGTCGGTAATGTGTAGCCTGTGAGACATCTTCATTACCTCACACATGCACACGCACACTCATGAAGCGCACACATGCACAGAGCAGAGGTATAAATCTCTACATCCCACCCACGTCGCCCGGGGGCCATGGAGGCAAAGGAAGAGGGGGATGATGGAGTGATGTGTGGTGAACGAGCGAGGGATGGAGACGCGAGAGGATTGCATGTCATAAAAATAGGCTGTGGGCTGGTCTGTGTGTCTCCTGCAAATCCCTCATCTGATAAGAAAGAAACTTCTATCAGTCAGCTACAGACACCCACTCCATCATTCCTTTCATCAACTCCTCCTCCTCCTCTCCTCTCCTCTCCCACACAGCCCTCCATCATTACCTCATGTCTTGCCTCTGCTCAGCGCTGTCACATATTCAAATAATGAGCCCGTTCGCTGATGACAAGACGGTGTAACATGGAGGTCTCCTGTTTGTAATAGGCCACCACAATTACATGCCTCCCTTCTCTTTTACAACTCATAAATGAAACATCAGAACAAAAGTAATCACATTTGACTGACAGTCTGAGACACAAAGACACATGACAAACGCAAGCATAAATCTATCCTTTGACATGGATTTTGAAATGATGCAAACAAAGCACTTTTACACTATTATCTCACTACATGGTATGTTATATTGCTCCAGAGGAAAGAGCAGCAATGACAACAGTTGAAGGCCATTTGCATGCATACATTGTTTGCGTTCATACATTGTTTTCAAAGTATTTTAGAAAAAGAGCAACAAAATGACAATGTAGTGAATACAACTTTTATTATTTCTATACAACTATAGAAATAAGTCCAATTGGTCTTCACACACTCAGATGAATCTCCTGAATCATGTGGTGAAGGAGAAAAAGCACTTCTGTTTTTACCCTTTTTTTTTCTCCACACATTTCGAACAGCAAAGCAGGCCCACAAGCGCCTTGGTTAAAAACAACTCTGGTGTCTGCTGTGCATTTTTCAACAGCCCCTTACTATTTTCACTTTTATTTAAGACATATTTTTAACACTATGGAGACCATCTAAAAAAAGAGACTAATCCAAGAGTGCACACTGTACCTATGCCAACAACAGCTCATCTTAAAATGTTGAAACTAAAGAAACCAAATCCCTGTATTCACCCGCTAAATCGGATCTTCTGTATTCAAGTTCTTTTTTGGATCATCAAGTTCCACCGCTCCACAAAATGTAATAGAGTTTGGTTCAGTAGTTCTTGGGAAATCTTGCAGACAAACAAACAGCACAAATACAACCTCCTGTTGGTGTAGATAATGATTTGCAGGATTCCTCCACATTCTTTATTCTTCCTCCGTTGACCTCTCCACTCTCTCCTTTTGCCCCTGGAGCAGATGCTTCAATCCTCCCTGACACACACGTGCATACACACATGCAGATTAAACCATGGAAACATCTGGATCTGGGATTTGAAGTCACAAGCCTCCCACAGTGCTTTGTGCTTCTCCTTTTTTTCCCCCCAAGAATAGCACTTTGATAAAGCAGCCACCAAGTTACGAGGCCGTGAGTTCTGAGACTCACTGTTTTTGAAGAGTTTCCCCTGGAGATACTGGTGCAGTTTCAATAAGTCATGTGTCAGGATCTTTTCATTCATGAAATCGATTGGTGGGTCAGTTTTCACCAAAGCGATTTCTCACTTGTGCATGAGTTTCATATTTCTTTTTCTTCACTTTTGGTGAACAAAGTTGGTAGATTAGCTTTTACTTTCTTAAAGCCATGTTTTCTCCCACACCGTTTCACACGTGCCAACTGCAACGAGATCCCAGACGCATATGTGTGTTTCATTGGCATGCTTTACTCTTGCGAGCAGATCCTTAAGGGTCTGTCTTCAGCCTGTCTGAAAGTTTGAATAAAGTGGAACATGAACTCCGCTTTGGTAAAAATCAAAGTGCAGCCTGTAGTTTGTATTTGCGTACACGTGAGCTTATGTGCTGCTGACAGTGCTTGTCTTCTGTCAACAGCTGCAAACAGTCTGTCTGAATAATAATCACGTAGTCTCACACACACACACACACACACACACTGGTTCACATGACTTGAGAGGACATTGCATTGACTTCCATTCATTTTCTGCAGACTTATTCTAACCTTAACCATAACTACTACTGGTCTAATCCTAACCCTGACCCTAATCTTAACCTAACCCTGACTTCAGCCTAACTTTAAAACATGTCTTCACCTTAAAATGTAGTCATTTACATTACAGGGACTTGATATTTGTCCCCATAAGGAAGACAAGCCCACATAATGTGTCCCCACAACATAAGGAATACTACACACACGCATACTCATGTTTGTGCTTCATTCATAGTGAGGACCCTTACCCTAACCTTAACCATCACAACAAAGTGCCTTACCCTAACCTTTACTCTAACCATAACATAAACACAATTCCAACACTAACCCTAAAACCAGTTCTTAACCCGCAAAAGGCACTTTTAAAGAACATTTTTGGTCCTACACACACATTCTGACTTCCCTGATTTTGGAGGACATTATTGTGACTTACATTCATTTCCTGGAGACTTACTCTAACCTTAACCATAACTACTACTGGCCTAACCCTAACCCTGACCTTTAACTTAACCACATCCTAACCATACAGCATGTCTTCGCCTTAAAATTTGATAAATTATGGGAGGGGGACTTGCTTTTTATCCCCATTAGGAAGACAAGTGTGACTGTGCAAACAGATGTAGGTCCCCACGACATGAGTAACCTGGAACACACACACACGTTAAAAGTCCCTGTTGCTTTGAAGACAGCAGCAGGCTCTGATCACTGTCGCGTGAACAGTGCCAGCCCAGTGCTCTCCTGGCTTAGGAAGGCTAAACTACTGCTTGGCCTCTCTGGCTTCACATGAAATGGGTCGAGGATCAAGCTTAACATCCCAACCTCCTGGCTCGCAGAAGTACCTACTGTTAAATGAATTGCTGCCTTTTTTCTTTTTCTTTTTCTTTTCTTTTTTTAGAAAGGAAAGAGGCTGCCTTTTTGCTGTTGCAGTAAGC
This sequence comes from Solea senegalensis, assembly GCF_019176455.1. Classification (NCBI taxonomy): domain Eukaryota; kingdom Metazoa; phylum Chordata; class Actinopteri; order Pleuronectiformes; family Soleidae; genus Solea; species Solea senegalensis. The sequence goes on from NC_058029.1 coordinate 1,984,547, forward strand.
AATGTTTTTTGTTTTTGTTGAAGCATTCACATGAGGAAGTCAGGCTAATGCTTATTTCCAGTCAAATTAAGGAATCCTTTCACCATAATATAATGCAGCATTATGCACTCAAATATGTAAAAATATTGTTGCGTTACATTTGCCCAAACTTTTCCAGCACTTGTATTTTTATTCAGGTTATGTTTAATTTGGTCACCTCTTTATGACTTAATCTGCTTTCCCTGTCTCTGCTAAAACTTCTGTGGCAAACCCTCGATGAAATATCAGTGTGAGGAAGGAAATATTCACTTCTACTACTCTACTACTCATTTTATTGTGTGTACTTGTCATTAATGGATCACAACTGCCCATAGCCATACAGATTCTGTGGCAGAACAACAATTCCCATAGTCCCACACTACCTCCCGATTTAGGTCGGAAATTACATACTAGAAAAGGAAACCAAATATAATTGATATTTCACACTTAACTGCTGTAACATCCAACTGGGCACAGTTTCACTTCATTTTAAAGAAACAGGCCTTCACCTATTTTTCTTGGTGCTTGTCATTAGTTGTAACCATTGGCATTTATTTTGATATTTCTTTGGCCTACTGGAATGCAGTTTTCATGGGAAAATGTTGAGTCACTGTACACTATATTGATGGATTGATTTAAATTGTTGATGATTAATTTAGTTATCGATTAGTATTCTATTCATCAAATAATATCTTTAACATCCTCCTAAATTATCTGTACATTCTGGTGTTTTCACCCTAAGCTGCCAGCTCAGTTGTTTTGTTGATTGTTTGAATAAGATTTTAGATAAATGTAGTTCTTGAAGATATACTATAGTATGTTGTAGGTTAGAAGTAGATTTTGGAGAAAAGTTAAAGTTAAAGTTAGTGATTCTTTTCAGCTTCCTTATCTGTCTCTTGACCACAAAAGCAAGTGAAACCTCTGTCACTTATCTTTGACAGGTGGTTTTGTTTCTTTCTCACTATTCAGTTGAAGATTACTTCTCTCTTTTCTCATTCGCCTTCTGTCCATATGACCATGTTGCCACCTAATCCTTTCCTGGCAGCAGTTGCTGACCATCGTTTCCCCCAGACTTCTGCAAAGATGATTTCACGATGATCACTCACTTAAGTTATTATGCAAATGCTGTGACATGCTTGTCCAAATGTTTGAAAAACAATCTGATGCTAAAAACACATGTAAGGCCTCCTGAAATTCCACTCGAGGATAATCACTTTTCACTGCTGTATAAAGTGAAACATACAGTACAGTGTGTGTGTGTGTGTGTGTGTGTGAACAGGTGCTTACTGTAATCCTCGCGAGGCAGCAGCATATGCCAAGCTGTCCTTTTCAGAAAGACAGCCAGGAGAAGTCAGAGTGAAGAAGAACTAAGCTGCCCCAGTCTCTTAGTTCCTGCCTCTCCTCGCCGTTATCTTGTGCCACTGTAGCATCCAACTGATGAGTGACCCAAGAACCAGAGTTAGTCTGCTGTCAGTCCGCTGGAGCATGTCAATGCTAATACAGAATAAACAGTGGAAAAAAACCTGTGCACTCTGAAGTGAATTCACCAATTTATTCATGAGTAAACAACACATTTCGCCCGTGGCAACACCTGTGTAGGAACAAATAATCCAAAAAATATATGTATTTAACACACATTAACGATATTACATCAGCATAAATGTACCAAAAATCAGTCAGTGGTTGCATGAATTATTCCATCACAGTGTTTTGATAGAATAATGGTCACAAGAATATGAATTGGACCAAAATCTTCCGACTGTCCCTCTGCATCACTGGGGGATCCAGTTGCTCATCTGTCCCTTAGTTTGCCCAATTTACCTCAAATAGAAAGAGCTTTTAATATAGCATTTATAATAAATTTAATAAATTAAAAAAAAACAACAACAAAAAAACTTTTTAATTTAACATAAAAGGACTAAGATCCTGGGTCTCCCTAAGGTTCAGTGGTATTTAATTCATGAATCCAGAATCCTTCCCTGTTAACAGCTCTTTAATCAGGTTCCCCCCTCTGTTGAATTTGGCAGCACTTTTAAAATAAATGCTGATCCATGACTCTTCTCTATCTCACAATGGTAGCTTTATGTTAAGCAACTCTTTGTTTAAGATTTAGTTTTGTCTGAACCTCATACATCTGGCCACAGGAGGAACATTTCAAGACTTAAACAACGTGCGTTGAGAGAGACTTAATAAAATCCTTTGTATTATATTTCTTTTTCTGAGGGTGAGTAAATGTCAACTGTATTAGAAGTGTGCAACCATCTAAATGTTTCAATTAGGTAGAAAGAAATGCTGCCTTCATTTGGCCATATACATTTACATTTTTAATTTGTATTCAATCGTTGCGTTCTCTTTCAAAAGAGACCTGCCCAAAACATTAAGAATTAAAGAAACAACACCACAAACAGAAGGAATCATTACTTGGCCATATGGCCATTTCAAATCAGTCGATAACGTTTTTCCTGAATAATTCTTCACGCATAGAAAACAAAGGCAACTGTTAAACACAATCATTTCACATATCTGAGGCCGAACATTTTATATCAATTATATATTGTGTACCGATGGATGCTGTTATTGAATTATTGTGTCAGATTGTATGAATCCTGTTGAAAGTGTGATTAGAGTGTGGATAATCAGGATGGCCGTCATGAACCATTTGCTATTCATAAATAAATCCTGAATCAGTTGTGATGCAGAAAGTGAGACCGCTGATTTTAGCACCGTCTCCTCTGCAGTGTAAGATAACAGATAACAATCAGCTGAAACACTTCCCTGCTGTTTCACAAGTCTGCCTGAATGTTCTCAGCATTTCATCTCCGTGAAGATAATACAGATATGTACTCTGCTTGGTCTCGATGGCTTTATCACATCAAATCAGTGCATCAAATGGTGCTCAATCTCAGGGAGAGACCATTCAGAGACTTCTTTCAAAGAGCTGCTTCACAGTCGTTCACTCATTTGCTTTTTTTAAACATCCTTTCTCTGACATTTTATTCCTCTGCCTCTCTGTAGATTGCTCTCTTCCAAAATGTGAATCCAAACTGGACGGCCCAGGTCAAACCACAGGTAAGAGAACATAATGCACCTCGTCTGTTTTTTGATGAATTTCCCAAAAAATGTTTTAATCTTGCACTTAATATCATTTGTGTAACATCAAATACAAATTGAGGGAGCACCGTCGGTTTGTGTGTTTTAGGGAAGATTCAGAGCCAATGGACTGTCTTTGTGTTTGTGGACACACTTGTCCACTGATCAGTGTGTGATTTTTGATTAATCATACATGTTTTATATTGAATTGCAGACAAAGGATGTTGCTATTATGTACACATTTGAGGCATACTGTGTTAGATGAATTTGGGCTTTATAAATAATTAATTTGACTTGATCCGATGACATACAACACCCACAAAACCAGACGACTCCTCCGTGAAATGTCTGAGAAGAAATTGATCAGCAATGTAAAGCTTGTTGTGTTCCACAGTTTTACACGCACATTCATGAAGGCTGAGGCTCTGAGCTGCCATAAACAATACGTATCGGTAATGTTTTACTGGATAAATATGACAACATTGCCCAACCTTAATTTTATATCACATCAAAACTACACTGCATTGAGAGCAACCATGACCTTGTGGATTCATATCCCCAAGGACATACTGTACATTCTGGAAATACACTAAATCACTCTCCAAACGTGGCGGTTGAGTGGCCTATATCAGGTTATGCACATAGATTATCATAAATGGATGCAGGCTTGGATCCGTGGCAATAGATTATAATTTAATCTCCCTTGGACTAAAATGTATCATAAGAGTCTGGAACTTTTCCATTAAAAGAAAAAAAAGTCTAATTTGAAATGAAAGTAAACAGGTCTAATCTGTGGTAGATCATCAATTCAAGGGAACATATGAAAATGATGAATGGATGAGACCCATGTAACCAACATTTATCTCTGTGAGCCCAAAGTGTTTGACACAGTTTTGACCTCATGTTTTGCAACTGGGTCATCCAAGGATGAACATTTTACAAGACCGGCTTCCATTCACGGCCAAGCCGGTTACTCCCATTTGCCACAATCTGTTTTTGGCGTTAAAGGGAAGTAACTGAGATGCGCCAGCAAAAACCTTGTGTACCGTTTTTTTTCCCATAAACCCATGACCCTCATCCTGAGGCTGAATCACAAGACGACAGAGATGTCTTCCTCTATTTCCCTGGAATCAGGCTGAAATCCACACACTCCTCTCACTGTATCAGAGCTAATCAGGTTGTACTGGCCATTTATGGCTGACAGTCAATTGTTCATTTACAGTTAACTCAGAGCAAAATAAACCTGCTGTTGAATTATGTGCCAATTTAGCAAATTGCCTGAAGTGCTCTAACAAGAAATTGCAGGTGTAAATCCTCTAGGTGTGAAATGATGACTTACGCATTCAAGGATTTTTACACAGAGATACGATATCAACCATGCAGTGGAATGTGGTGGGAGCTCTGTTGCTGTGCAGACACACCAATAAACATCGATAAACAGTAAATGGATAAATAGGGTGGACAGAGATATAAATGAAATGATAAAACTTGAGAAAAGTGGCCTACATCGTTGTTGTTCAAGAAGACAATTATTGATGCTTTTACAGTCTTGAGTTATGTGCGTGTGTCGAGTGTTTGTTTGTGTGCGTGTGCTTGTATTTGTTACCTCTTTAGGACCTTGTCTGAGATAAACACTGACTTTATCAGGACCTGTAGTCCTCATAGAGACCAAAAACTGGACCTAATTAGGCAAAACTTCATATCTGAGAGCTGGTGTTGATGTTGTCTATGTATAGTGCCTTGAGATAATGTATGTTATGATTTGGCACTATACAAATAAAATTGAATTGAATTAAAATATGAATGGAAATCAATGCAGTGTCCTAAGAAGAATAGTTATACAAATGTGTGTGTGTGTGTGTGTGTGTGTCTGAGCTGGTGGTGGATGAGTGCCTACTTTCAACAAGTCTGACCAAACATTTAAATATACACCAATGCTCTATGTCTATTTATATCCCCCAGTGGGAAAAGTGTTTATTATTTTGTAATATATTTGTATTTTCGGTGGTTTTCCCTTCCTTTCCCTGTAATTGCTACATGTGTATACATGTGCTTCCCTTTTGAAGGGATAAGCTCAGTTTGTTTGATGAACATCTTTTCAGAGCTTTACACTCAGGGTGCCCAGGGTGGCATTCATGTGGGCTAACACTAACTGATGACATGGTGTCTTCGAGAGTTGGTTCTCCCCAAATCAACCTGACCACGTCAGTTAATTTAACCATTATGCAAACGTAGAGCAACACTACAGTTTAGATATGTGGTTACTTATCCTCATAAAGGCTGAGCGATGTATGTAACCGAGTAACTAAACAGTAAGACTCAACTATTTGGCCAAACAATAATGCATTGTGCAATAATAACCTGCCCACAGCACCTTTTATATAACTTTAATCTCATTGATGGATGTGGCCTAGAATCAGAAATGTGACTAATCAAGTAGTCTGGGGAGAGCACAAGGAGAACTCCCGCGTTCAACTTTGCTGTCAGCTGTCTCATCATCTGTTCTGCTCACGTCACATACTGTGCAGTGCCAGACAGACGCTGCATCTTACTTAACTTAACTTTTTCACTTATTTCGTTTGGTTTCAACGATTATGTTCGGTGATCTTTGTAGTCTGTGGAAGACAATTAACCTCAGAATCACAGGTTGTCCCCAAACACTGTTGACCGTCATGTGGATTTACACTCTTCACCGTCTTTGAGTAAATATTTGCACTGTTCCCCAGATATTCTTCGGCTTCCAGTCCAATATAATCTGTAACACTAACCAAATGCCTGTCTTGTCTGTAGGATGCTGATCACTAAGTGTACTCATAGTCAGTGTACATAGGATGGTGAATTAGAAAACAATTTGCAGTTTGCTTCTTGCTGAATAAAACAGAAGAGTAATTGAACAGCGATGAAGGGGAGGGTGAAAGGAAACCTCTTCCTTTCTTCCATGTATTCCTTTCCTGTTTGATCCAGCTGTGAACTCGGTCTCTCAAATCCCTGCCCATATACTATGTTCACCGTGTGGTTCCTATTGAACTGGGCTTTGAATGCTTACCATGTGCACTGTGGGTAGACAGGCAGGCATGCTTTTACACACAGACACACACACGTGTGCACACACACACACTCCTAAGCAGTGGAGGAAGTGGTTTTCTCTGGAGTTCATTGGATTTTTTTTTTTTATTCTCCCCTGCAGAGGCCAGGGTGTGGAAGACTAAACTCTATATGTTGTGTGTGTGTGTACTTACTCTCTTTTCAATGTCGTCCCCTTACTTTTTCTTTTTCTTTCTCCATATTTATCTTGTATTTCTCTCAAAAGATTATGCTACACCAACGACATTTTTAATTTTGCTTCAGTTGTGATGCACATTAAACTGGTGCAACAAAAACTCATAATGGCACTTAAAAAAAGACAAGTGTAGAGAATAGAAATGGCATGAATATTTGATACTGTCTCATGTATTTGCCTCTGCATCACACGAGATGAGACGTCTGTTCAGTGACGCAGCTTCTGAACACGGCCTGTGTAAAAACCACAGCATTAGACAAGGTGGTTTTACCTAATTGTCATGAACTCAGTTTGACAAGTATCAACCATACTTATTCCTAGCAGCTTGTGCCATTTACCCAGTGTCTAAAAAAGAGAGAATGATCAGAGGTTATGATGACTGACTGCTGTTGGAGGAGATTTTACTGTAACAAAGAGGAGAGAGAGCGTCCCCGGATGGGACAGGTTAGCTTTAAAGCTTTAAATTAACATTTTAAATTGTTCAAGACACCTCGCCCACACACATGCGTACACATGCAGACACACATATTGCACACACAAGAATAAATGAAAGAAAAGCCTGTTAGACTCCCTGTACTGTCTTAAACAGAGACTGCTAGACTCTTGTGTGCATCCTGACCTCTCTGTGTGCCCTTTCGCCTAATTTGTGTGTGTGTGTGTGTGTGTGTGTGTGTGTGTGCACACGTGTGTTGATGCAGGTTTTAATTAGATCATCCTGTAGATCACTGGTTGTGTTGGTTTTGAGTGTTTTGGCACAGGATGTCAGTGTAATGTTATCTGTTTTTTGAAGCAACATATCCTGAGGCTGCAAATAACAAAATAATCAACTCCTGAAGTGATAGAAGAAAAAAATAAATAAATAAACCAACACCTATTGTTTTATTTATTTATTCATTCATTCATTCATTCATTCATTCATTCATTTATTTATGTATTAAACCAGACACATTGTGTTATGAATGTTTTCCTGTCCTTAGATAGATGCCAACATTTGCACACAGATTTGCAAGTGAGGTGAGACGATTTTCCCATCAATTCAAATGTACATGTTTGTGGCTCGAAATAATAATAATTAAAAAAAATAAATAAATCCAGAGTGTTGAATTATCTCTATTGTCTCAACAGAAAACTGCTACTCACATTCCGAATGCAAATACAAATACAGTTCAATTCTTGATATTAGAATGCACCTTTAAACTTTATTGTAAATAAATTGAACCTTGGCTCCGAAAAATGCACTCACTCACTCATCTTCTACCGTTTTATCTTTAACATGAGGGTCATGGACGACACTGGTGCCAATCCTGGCTAACATAGGGTGAAAGGCAGGGTACACCCCGGACAGGTTGCCAGTTCACCACAGGGCCACATCTCACACCTATGGTCAATTTAGAGTGTCCAATTTGCCTAATCCCCAGATCTGCATATTTTTTGACAGTGGGAGGAAATTGCAATGACATATTTTCCCCAAATTGTTCAGCCCAACGCCACCTGATACTGAGCTGATAGGCTCCATCTGTTGTGATCTACTATTTTCCCTGAAGTGAAGATGGTGCGTTCAGCTGCAGCTGCGCTGTCAAGATCAGTTTCACAATAGCTTTCATCAAAATGAAGCCACTCTGCAAGACCTCATGTTGATGATTATAATAAAATCTATGGGGGATTTCTCTGCAAAGACAGCATTTGAGAACAAAAACGCAGGTGAGCATTGTGATGCTGCTCATTTCCATCCTTTTGCATCTTCTCCTCTCCTGTTCTTCCTCTCCTTCTCTACACCTCTCCTCTTCCCACTCCCCCTCCAAACCTTGCATCATTGCTGTTTCCTACATCGTCAACATCATCTCTTTCTCCCTCTCTATGACCCTGGTCTTTTCCTGGAGAGCACTGATGCATGGGAAAGCTAAGTTCCGCTCCAACACCCGTCCAATCACTGTCAACCTCTCCCCCGTACACGAGCCAATTGCTTATGAGAGATACCCAGTGGGGGAGGGGCCAAGCATGAAGGGTTGGGCTGAGAGGTGCTAATGTTGTGTGTGTGTGTGTGTGTGTGTGTGTGCTGGCCGCTCCTTGAATCATGGGATATAAAGGATACTTGGCTGCTCCTGCAGGGACAGAGGAATATCACCATAATGCCCTTTCCATCCTCTGCATCATATGCATTTGCAGTGTTAGATGGTTGAGCCGCTGCAGGAGCAGCGGTGCTAATTTATGCTAAACAATGCTTTTTATTCATGGCTTCATTGGATAGAGAAATAGGACAGGAAGTAACACCGCGTGACAGGATTGTCATACCTGAGCAAATGCATACATTATTTTTTGATAATGTTCACATTATACAGTAGATATTTGATTCATACCAGCTGTCAGTGGCAGTTTGGCAGCTGCAGTGACATCACAGGAAGTATAATTCGTGCTAATTTCCTTCAGATTTTTATTAATCATTCTTGAGGTGGGTGTGTGTTTGTACGTGTGAGAATGAATGAGATATATATCAAAAAATGGGTGACGATGGTGAAGAGCTCCTGTAGTCGAGGCTGTGCTTCTGAAAACCTTCGAAAGTTTCACGCTGGAAATCCTGCTGTCAAGCTGCTCGGTCAGTTGACTGGTTTGAGTTCAGACATGTCCCTCTACTGTAGATCCTGTCAGCTGGACCATGTGAGTATGGCATGATTTTGCAGTGACACATTGGTTGGTAGGGAAGGGCATCGTCAGGGATTTATTGATACCAATACTGATACTGGTGCTGGTAAATGATACAGATGCTTGGTCTTGTTCTCTGTAATTGGTGGAGAGCTGTGAGACAGCTACAACTACTGGGCTGTAAACGTTTTACCATGTTTTCCTCCAGTCACCTCTTTTGGATGGAAAGATCCGATGGAGGATGAAAGGTTGGACTGATTTTGACCAACATTGTCTTTTGGGATTATTCCCTGCATTTATTGTGTTACCTTCAGGTTTGCAAGCAGCAGCAGAAACATCAAACACGTTGCACTGGTTTCCTCGTAACTTAAACCTGAAAGTCAGGGTGCAGCCACAAGGGACCGAGATGACTGGATGTGTCTAACATTCTAACATTCATATATGTTTTGATAGCCGGAGGAAACAAAAGCATGTCTCTGCCATGGCGACGGGAGTAAACAATGCAAAGTCACATCATGTAATCACTTTGTGTCAGCAGCTTTTTCTTCATTAGGGAACAGGTTGTAGGAAGTGGGAAACGTCAGCAGACTGAGGTAGCATTTTCTAACACTGATATCTATAGTGGCACCATTTGTCCAGACACTTTATGATACTTCAGCACTGACAAATGAGGAACCTGTACCAAGTTTGTACCAGTTCTTGATACCCATCCCTATTTGTTGGAGAAGGATTTTAAATGTAGACTTCACTGTTCAAAGGAAAGAATAAAAAGACAATGTTGTGACATCAGTTCATTTAATTATCTACAATAGTTACGTTTCTTATACGTTTGTATGCACAGAATTGTGCATTAATGTGTGCCATGTGTCAGTCCATGCAGCACGAGCAGCATTTGGTTGCCTCCAAACTCTGCTTCGTACTTTGATCCACTTTTTCTCGACAGCATCACAACTCTAATTTTGGTCTCCCAGTGAACTAATGAATGCATGTGAGTCATGTGCTCGCACTTCTCCTCCTGTAAAGAAGGTTTTGTGTTCACAGTGGGGGGTGACAGAGAAACCACCACAGGGACTGAACAGATGACCCGTCGTCGGTTTGGGGAGCATCTCGCTGCCAGTGGTTCTCAACAAATATGTTTTAAACACGCTTCAGTTTTTATCATGGAGGTGATTTACTGCACTTTTTGTGCTGAAAACTCACCCAGAGTCACAGATCACAGAGGGAGGATATGAACCTTTGATGATTGAGGTGCAGTCTGGAAAAGTGCTAAAGAGAATTAATATGTTTGTTGACTCACTGTAGTCCAGTGAGACAGTGAGACTGCAGATTATAACAAGCACATGACTCCACTCGCTCATCCCTTTCTTAAGCTTGTCAGGGAACTACGGTGGCCTTTGCATAACAGAAAGGATGTCATTCTTCCTTTTGGGTAAACGGCCGCCTCAAAACACAAAACTCTTTCAGATAAGTTTTAATTTATGACCTGGAGATGACGATGGTGTGTCATCGACCAGAGGGCCTGGACCAGTTAGAAGCTCTAACCAACTTCAACAAAAGAGAGCTTCAGGTTCTCTACAGGGGCTTCAAGAATGTAAGTGACGTTAAGGATACCAGACGGACTTAAACCAGAACAGTCTGTGGCATGTGGATCACTTGATCCGGTACTGAAAAGAATAGAATCAGTATAATCAATAATCTGCAGTAGAGATCATCTGTAAAACAATGTGAATAATCTTTCTTATCTCATATTGTATTGTTATTCTTATGTGTTGTTATTATTATATTGTTTAATTTTCCTTCTAAACTCTAAATACACTTTTTAGATTAGTGGATCTGAGTCAGCTTATCATCATCCTCATTGGCCCATAGATGATTCTGTTGGTTTCTCAGCTGTAAGGTGAGGCGTTATGCCACGGTGCAACAGTGACACCCTCGACAGAAGGTCACAATTCGTTGTTGCAGTCACACGTGCTAAGATGAGGGGAGTTTTGTAATGGTACGCTATAAAACTAGTCTAAATGAAGTGTCCTCACATATACTTGCAACCATAGACATATCGTCTGTTTATAGCTTTGATTCTATTTTATCACTCTCTCCTCTGCCACATCATTTGTTAATCTCTGTCCACCTTGGTTTGTCCTTCCAGCAGAGTGAGTCTGTTAAATTCATACGTTCTCCTCGCTCTCTCTTTGTCTTTGTCCCAGGAGTGTCCAAGTGGAGTTGTAAATGAGGAAACCTTCAAGCAAATATACTCACAATTCTTCCCTCACGGAGGTAAAGAGAGAGAGCGTGCGTTGTAATGTTTGTCTTATCCTCTCTCTCTCTCTCTCTCTGTGTACCGTCACTACAGAGATTTTCTTTTTCCACCTCGCAGATGCCAGCACCTATGCTCACTACCTGTTCAATGCATTCGACACAGCACAGAGCGGCTCCATCAAGTTTGAGGTTTGTTTTTGTTTATTTAGTTAACCAAATAAAAACAATTGTCCTTTTTTCAGAGGTGGAAAGTAATGAATTACATTTTCTCACATTACTGTAATTGAGTAGGTTTTTTGTGTACTTTTTAAAGTCATTTTTACAATTTGTAATTTTACTTTTACTTAAGTATGATCTTTTTGCAATTACTGTACGTCCCTATGTTTTTAATCACATCCGTTACTGGGTAAAAAGTGAGTGAGAGTGAGTTGAAGCATTTGTGACCTTTGACCCATTTTGACTGATACATTATGTGTTTACATATTTTATTTTGTCAGCACTTTGATTTGTACAGGTTTGCCTTTCATTCCAAACAATTCATGTGAGATTTTGAAGAACCCCAACCTTGTTAAAAAAGTAACTAAGTAACTTTTACTCGGAGTAAATTTTAAACCAGCTTCTTTTTTCTTTGATCTATTTGATATTACCTGGTAAACCACTACAGAAGAACATGTGTACTAGTTGTATGAACGACACTTGATACAACTAGTTTGTGGCCAATATATTACCTGGGTTCAGAGGAGTTTGCATGTTTTCCTGTGTGTGTGTGGATTTTCTCCAGGTTCTCTCAGTTTCCTTCCAGTCCAAAAACATGCATATTTGGGGATTATGCAAATAGGACCCTCTATAATGACCGTAGGGGTGAGTGTGAGAGTGAATGGTTGTTTGTCTCTGTGATGAACTGGCGACCTGTCCAGGATGTACCCCGTCTTTCACCCTATGTCAGCTGAGATTGGCACCAGATAAAGTGGTAGAGGATGGATTAAAATCTGGCATATTGTTCCGTACTACTGTTTGCATGAATCACAGGAGACTTAACTCTATTATTCACACTTGGCTCGCATAGTCGTCTATGAATCTCAAATCCGTCAGTGCTGAGTAAACATCATGTGACACCAATGATGTTGTCGTGTGTCTCGTGTCAGGATTTCGTCACAGCTCTGTCCACCCTGCTGAGGGGCTCCATCACCGAGAAGCTGCAGTGGACGTTTAACCTCTACGATATCAACAGAGACGGCTACATCAACAAAGAAGTGTGTTTTTCATTCACGGCGCTGGTCCTTACACGCGACGTTTGTGTCATTATTGATCACGTGCCATTGTTCTCGTCTCGTTTCTGTTCACGTCAGGAGATGACAGACATCGTCAGAGCCATATATGACATGATGGGCAAGTACACTTACCCTGTCCTGAAAAACGACGCACCCAAACAGCATGTGGATGCCTTCTTTCAGGTGAAGAGTCTTTTTTCCCACTGTTTCTCATTAAAGCAAATTAAAGAGAGAGAGAGGAGCAATATTTGAATTCACGATAAAGAAAATGGCAGGAAATACATCATAGTGGTGGAGACGCTAACTAGATAATGATGCGTGTGCTTTTCTCTCCACAGAAAATGGACAAAAACAGAGACGGTGTGGTCACTCTCGACGAGTTCATCCTGTCTTGTCAAGAGGTACTCGGAGTTTTCTCTTCACGTTCTCTCCTCTCCTCCCCTCAGCTCTTCTGACACGTCACAGAAAGAGAAACACTACATTCAATGATGCTTATAGACAAAATGTTTTATTGTCTCCACCTTGACAAGTCGTGCAGAACTGGATATTCATTATAGCGCTTATAGCTCTAAAAATAATGCTTTTATTCACTGTGTTTGGAGAGCGAAAGAGAGAGATGACTGATTTGTTTACACAGCCTTCCGGTAATGAGCCTTTGGTGCCCTCTAGTGGCGAGTAAACTGAATTACATGGTGATTGTTGCATGACTAACTCTGATCTGATTCTTCAACTCCCCTCTTCTTCTCTGTGCAGGATGAAAACATCATGAGGTCTCTACAACTCTTTGAGAATGTCATCTAGAGAAAAGAGGGAGCCACTGAAACAGACAGAAGCACAGAGCAGGAGGAGAGGAGAGAACGAAAAGAAAGGGAAGAATGAATGAGATGAGGATAAGAACACGCGGGGGAGAAAGAGCTTGCCGCGTTCCGTGTGATGGTCGCCACAGAACTTCACGGAACGCATCTTTGCTGTGTGAAATCCATGGCAACCACTGTTTTTTTGGAAAATGTCCTTCAGACTTTCACCCTTCATTTGACCTTTCCGTGAACATTCATTCCTGTAGCCTCCAGGTTCTCTTGTTTGTCTGTTGTCTTGTTGGACGGTGTGTACTTCATGTCATCATGTAAATACTATCAGTTTATGTCAAACAGGACTGGAACTCCAGCTTAGAAGTGAGATCAACTGAGTGCATACTTTGTGCATTCGAGGCTTAAATAATGTTCTTTTTTTTGTGTCAATACAACAAACGTGAGCAATATTTGTGAAGCATGCAAGACCAGAGGCCTACAGTTACTTTAACACATGTATAGTGCCATAAAAGAAAAACCTAATCGTCTTGCTAAGTGGCTCCGTTCTGGAGGACAGGTCCGGGTGAAGCAATCTCATCTGTGGTCCGACAAACACCAAATTCAGACGCAGACATGTGCAGGCTTGCACAACTGAGTGTGACGTCAGGCGGCCTGCCACCGCCTTACATCTGGTCAATACTTCAGACTCTGTCTGACACTGACCTGAAATACCAGTGAACGTGGTTTTCAGCAGTGCTGTCTCTAAATCCACCAGACTCCTCTGTTCAATATCGACATTTTAGACATTTTTAGACAGCCGAACGCATGTTTTCAGGATTTTTTATGTCTTTTTAACTTTGATCTACAGTTGGACATTGTTGGCTTTGATTCCTGTGTCGGACGTCAGGAGAGTGTTAGGAGTGTGACTCACGATGCTCACAGCGACAGCCGTGATGGTCTCCTCGTCCTCCTCGTGTTTCTGCAGGTGTTTCTTCAGCAGACCCGGTCGGTTGAAGCTCTTGCCACACAGCGAACAGGTGTGTGGCTTCAGCCCCGTGTGGATCCTCACATGGTCTCTGAAGGACGAGCGCGTGGTGAAGACCTTCTCACAGAGAGCACACGTGAACTCCTTCTGCTCTCCGTGTATGAACTGGTGCTCGGTCAGACCCGACTTGGAGGCAAAGCGCTTGGGGCAGAGCGGGCAGGAGAACGGCCTCTCTCCCGTGTGTATCCGCTCGTGTTGTACGAGATAACGCCGCTGGATGAATCCCCGCCCACACACGGAGCAGCTGTGGGGCTTCTCTGTGGCGTGACTCAGCCGGTGACGCCGTAGGCAGCTGCGCTGGGCGTAGCTAACCCCGCAGTCTGGACAGGAGAACGGCTTCTCGCCGGTGTGAACGCGGAGATGTGCTGCCAAGTTGACCTTCTTCGTGAAGCACTTGGCACACACGGGGCAGCTGTGGGGTTTTTCTCCCATGTGTGCGGCCACATGGTCCGCCAGCCGGGACTTGCAGATAAAATCCCGGTCACATTTTGGACAAGGGTGACGACGTCTTATCCGATGTCTCTGTTTTTTCGGCGGTGCGGTTTTCTCTGGTGAAGATGGCATCTGGACGCCTGCATCCATCGCTGCTCCTGTACAAAATTACAGCAACGTTAACGTCTCAGAATCATCCAGAAACAGCAGCACAGTCACATGATCCTGATCTACATGAACTAGGGCTGCAACTAACAACTGATTCATCTTGAGTGCTTGTTATATGGAGCAAAGAAAGAAGAAAATATACTAATTTAAGAAGCTGAAAAATCAGAGAACCCTTGTATGAACTTATCCTACGAGAAGACTTATTACAACCACATTTTAGTAAGACACTCGTCTGGACACTGACAGAATACAACTTCTTGCCTGCTTCTTCTTTCACTAAAATGGCTTTTATTTTCTTCACAAAACAAAACAATAAAAAATAGTTGGCACTTAGAAAACACACAAATAAAATAAATTCTATCTTTTAATAATAATAATAATAATAATAATAACTAGTACCGCAAGCGGTAATTGACGGGTTCGAGCTTGACGGCTCGCGAGTCCCCGTGCGTCCACGTCGCAGCGCGAGTCCTCTTCCTCATCTTCTGTTCATTCACCGCTTGTGGTACTGGTTATTTTCAGCTGCATCCCCGCGCAATGTCAGGCGTGTCCTTTTAAAATGGCCGTCTTCCTGTTGGGTGAAAGGCGTGTCCGTAAACGTGTTTAGGGAAGGTACCTTGACTTACATAACAAGTTTCATGTGGATCGGAGAATGTCAGACTTTACTTCCTGTTTCGGGAGTTGTACTTCCTGTAAGGAGGTCATCCTTTACAGACATGTTCAGGGCGGGTCTGAGGTCTGAGGTCTAACAGTGTGATTTCGTCTATAAGTTGTTATTTTTGTGAAAAACAACTGATGGTATCAGAATTGAAGCTGAATTTTAGAAATAACTAGTTATTTTTGTGATAGAACATCTGATGGTATAAGAATTTAGGGTGCATTTTCTCTTTTTTCCCTCTGTTACTTTTTCTCTCTTCCCATTTTCCCTGTTTTTTTTTTCCTTGGCCCCTCTTGCAGTACCTTTTGCCCCATCTTTCCCTTTCAGAGCAGCATGAGAAACTGTAAATGTTAGATTTGATAGATTTGTAGGCAAATGCCTCCATCATGTGGCGAACAAAGGTTACTGCACTGACGAACCACTCAGTAGAGTGGATCCTGTGCAGTGTTCTTATGTCAACACCGTTGAACGATTTGTTATCATATTCAGCAAGCATCATCTACCATGTGTTTTACATGTTTTCATTCATTTTGAGTATGATACAATGAAATTTGTTAAAGTTATAAGGGAAATTGTGAACTTGTATTTTCTGTTACCACCAGAAGGCGCTGTTTTCAAAATGTACAGTTTTTGCATAAGCATCTTCAGCAAGATCCCATCATCGATCGTCACGAGTTTGGTTAAGATCTGACCTTCCATCACAAAGTTATAAGAGTTTGTTGTTGTAGCGAAATACCAGACGTCATATTGTCTGCTGTCAACAGGGGGCACTATTTTTGAAAGTGAATATTTTCATATAGGCATCTTCAGTGATTGACTATCATCAATCCTAGCAAGTTTGGTTCAGATTGGAATAGCATTCGCAAAGTGGTAGCAGTTTGTTTTTTGTCGCAAATATCTGACTTTGCAGTGTTGTCATTGCAACACTGTTGAACAATTTGTTATCATATTAGGCACGCATCATCTACCATGTGTTTTGAATGTTTTCCCAAATTTTGAGTTTGATACAAGGAAATTTGTTAAAGTTATAAGGGAAATTGTGAACTTGTACTTTCTGTTACCACCAGGTGGCGCTGTTTCCAAAATTTACAGTTTTTGCATAGGCATCTTTAGCAAAAGCCCATCATTGATCATCACAAGTTTGGTTAAGATCTGACCTTCAATCGCAAAGTTATAAGAGTTTGTTGTGTGTTGCGAAATACCAGACTTCCTATTGTTTGCCACCACCAGGGGGCGATGTTTTCTAAATGTACAGTTTTTGCATAGACATCTTTAGCAAGGGCCCATCATCGATTGTCACTTGTTTAGTTAATATCTGACCTTCCATGGCAAAGTTATAAGAGATTGTTGTGTGTTGCGAGGAATCGTGATTTTCGCCAACTTTCCTGACCTTCTTCTTGTTAGCCGTGATACTTAATGAAAAGATTTTGATACCTTTGGATCCTCAACTTGTCCACAGTGACCTCACAAAGTTTGAAGGTGATCCCATTAAAGCTCTTTGACAAGTGCGTTCACATACCATTGGTGCGAAATGGCCAAAATCTGCTAAAAATGTACTTTCAATCCAAGATGGCGGCTTTCCTGTTCGTTTCAGAGCTTAGGCTGCTTTGAATTTTTTGACCGTCCCGACCTAAGGAACGCGTGAGTACCAAGTTTAGTGCATGTACATTAAACGTGCTCCTCAGGAGGACAAGTTTTACGGGTTGTAAGAGTTTTGCCTTTTGTTGTGAGAAATATGAATGAACGCCAACTTTGGCGCCCCCTATCTCGAAAACCATGGGACATTTTGAAAAACTTTTAATAACTTTAGATCCTCAACTTGTCCACAGTGACCTCACAAAGTTTAAAGGTGATCGCACAAAAGCTCTATGACAAGTTAGTTCACATACCATTGGTGCGAAATGGCCAAAATCTCCCAAAAATGTACTTTCAATCCAAGATGGCGGCTTTCCTGTTCGCTTTAGAGCTTCGGCTACGCTGACTTTTTTGACCGTCTGGACCTAAGGAACGCGTGAGTACCAAGTTTCATGCATGTACATTCAACGTGATCCTCTGGAGGACAAGTTTTACGGGTTGTAAGAGTTTTGCCTTTTGTTGTGAGAAATATGAATGAACGCCAACTTTGGCGCCCCCTATCTCGAAAACCATGCGACATTTTGAAAAACTTTTAATAACTTTAGATCCTCAACTTGTCCACAGTGACCTCACAAAGTTTAAAGGTGATCGCACAAAAGCTCTAGGACTAGTTCATTCAAATACCAGGCGTCATAGTGTCTGCTGTCACCAGGGGGCGCTGTTTTTGAAAGTGAATATTTTCATATAGGCGTCTTCAGGGCTGGACTATCATCAATCCAAGCAAGTTTGGTTCAGATCGGACTCGGATTCGTAAAGTTGTAGCAGTTTGTTTTTTGTCACAAATATCTGACTTTGCAGTGTTGCTGTGGCAACACCGTTGAACGATTTGTTATCATATTAAGCACGCATCATCGAACATGTGTTTTAAATGTTTTCCCAATTTTTGAGTTTGATACGATTAACTC